>NC_058189.1:31739628-32046223 GCF_907165205.1 Coccinella septempunctata | reverse complement strand
CCAAATTCACATTTATGGCAGTATTTCGTGTACGCGTTTTTGTCGAGATGCTCTATCTCCTGTTTTATTAATCTATTATTGTGACCCCTTAATCTAAGATTAGGTTAACTCTAAGATTATGCTACTTTCGTACAGAATGGTTGATAACAATGATTTTTATATTTGTTGCTTCCTTATATGCTAATTTTCTATTTTTTCTCGACTTGAAGACAATGACGTTCGTATAGGTTATAAAAGCTAATGCTGAATGAAAAAGTTGAACTCGGGGCAAGATGATCCTTCAACTTGTGTACAAGCTGATCCCCGGGGATCATCTTACACCTTAATTTTTTTACATACTGTTTAGGTATGTAATCGTCAGAAGGGTATACCCATAAATTTTTACAGGATCTTTCAGTTAGGAATTATGCCGCGTAAATATAAATATTAATAAATAAATAAAGAAAAACCGAATGGTCCAAAGAATCAATGTCAAGTGCTATTGATGCTATTAAAAATGGAATAGCAATTAAAAGGGCGACTAGGGAGTTTTCAGTGTCCCTAATTTCATTGAAACGAAGGACTAAAGAAATTTAGAAAATAGCTCGTGGTGCAGTGAAATAACTGGGAATGAGGAAAACTGTTTCCACTAATGAACAAAAAACCGAGCTCGTGAGCCATATGAAGAACATGGAGCTTAGAATGTATAGATCAATAGGAAGAGAAATTTCGTACTTTATTTTGTTATTTCAGAAAATTTAGAATATTTTAATGGACCTCGAATAAACTTTTTTCGGTGATTCATTGAAACCACCACTTATACTTCATTCAAATATATTTTAGCAGTCGGTTGGCCATGAAATAATTTTCTCAAGTTTTTGTAACTAGAACGAAGTTAGGTTGGCACTCATGAAATGTCGTTAATGTCATAACGCCGTTGCCACAACTAATATCAATTTTTATTACGAAAATTCGAAAATGCCGAAAGTGATTGAAAAAAGAGACAGGGTTTCAGGAAGTGCTATTTAGAATTCAGGTCCGCTCATTCAAATAGTTATACCCTGATATTCCAAAATCCACAATAAGTCAGACGGTAGCGAACATATTCAAGGTAAGAGAATTTATATAATGTTTCATCTGAATCTAAACGACTTATATTTCAGCTGAATATTTCCACAATCAGAAAGATTATGAATGAAGAGTATGTCAAAGAATTTCCTTCTATTGGGAGACCCAAAAAAGTGGTGGCATTTGGGAATTTTATGTTTGAGTGAATTAATGCGAAAAGTTAACTACAGGATTTTCGATAAATGTCATCGGAGAATGAGTTCCCTAAAATGGATTTTTCTGTTTTTCATTTGACTTGACCTATACAATGTAAATGTCTTAAGGTACTAATAAATACCTAATTATTATAATTACATCAATGTATTAAGATGAATAGCCACAAATACGCGCAAGTTGCCCTGTTACTGTTTATTCATGTGAAATTTTTGTTCAACGGTGAAGTTGCATCTTAACTTGAAACTTCCTTCAACTCCTTTTACTTATGTTGATGCAAGATGATTTTTATTGAAAAATTTAACATTCTTGTAATTATCACTGCATCATATGCATTTCATCTTCGGGTTAATATTTTTGAAATCTACAAATGATGTAAGCCAAAGAAGATAACGAACATTAACTCTCCTCAAGCTAGTGCATATTATGATATTATACTGATCTCTTGTATTTTCCATGCAAATAACTGGATTTGGTATGCCTTCAATCAGTTTGTATAAACTTCAATTATGTTCGTCAGATATTTTCCGAAGAGATTCGACATTGTGATTAAATACGTAATAACAGAAACTTTTACGTAGAACGGGCAACATAGCGTTGATTTAAAACCCAAAAATGTTTTGACAAGCTTCATAACCCCACATTTTCGTACTATACAGAGTGAAATGTGTCAAATTTCCATGGCCAGCCGACTGCTAAAATAAAGTTGAATGAAGTATAGAATACATGTTCGTTTCAAATTTTTGGGATGAATGAACATAAAAGGTGTAATACCTTTTGTGTTCATTTTTAGTTGTTTATCCACTTGATAATTTATAATGTTCCATGCCCAATAAAATTATTTTACAATCTCCATAGATATTTGATTCACATACTTCATTCTTGAAAATATAGGAGCTAATTGAGAAAATGGGGTCCCTGGGATCATCTTAACCACCAGGGTGTATAAGATGATCCTTTCGTAACGTTTTGGAAAATCGAAAATATTTCAAAAAACCTTTTGTGATCGACTATTTCCAGTAGGACAATAGAAAGATGGATACTAAGAGGAGTAGACGTTTTCATTTTTGTGCTACCCAATTTCACAATTCTGAGGGCGAGATTTAGCTAGCATGAATGATTATTGGTTGAAATATGTTTTAGACACCTCCTGTAGAACTGACCTAGAAGCATACGCCTTATGAACATAGAAAACTTATAAGGTGTCAAATTTGACTAAGTATCGATAGAAAATTTTTGCAATCAAGGATTCACATTCAATTCAAAATGTGGTCGATGGAAAAATCTTGTGATCAACTCGTTTATTAATTCAGCGATTAATGATCTCGAACATTTAAATATCTGAATCATTAATCGCTTTCATTAATAACCTAGTTGATAAAAAAACCATTTTGTGTGATTGTAAAACACCTAACATGTAAAATTTCCTTAACCAAAGGTTAACCTTCGATTGTAAAACCGGGCGTTAGAATTCAGTCCGCTCATTCAAAGAGTAGGTAACCCTGATATTCTATCTACAATTTATCAGACGGTAGCGAACATATTCAATGTACCTAAGTTAATTTATATGTTTCATCTGAATCTTAACGCGGCTTATATTGTAGCTGAATGTTTCCACAATCTTAAAGATTGTGAATAAAGAGGATCACAAAGAATTTCATTTTTATATGAGATCCAAAAAAACGAGTGCTACGAGTTCCTACAGGATTTTCGATGAATTTCAACGTAGAATAAGTTCCAGACAATTAATTCATCTATTTTTCATTTGACTTGTCCCATAGATTAACTTAAAATATAAATGGATCACTCTGACAAGTGGCGCCACCTATTGTTATGGAACACTAATCACAAAAAATTATTCTAAATCTGATCGTTAGGTGTCACTGTATTTTGAGCTTTCGATCGTTATCACTCGTGAATGACAGACTCAAAATGTATTTTCGATTATATATCAATCTAAGAATTGACATAATTTACTAATAAATTATTCAATAGGTGAAGCGAAATGTCAGCAAGTGTGAAGTCGTAATGTGTTGTTGGGTGCAAAAATCGTGATGGAAGAAGGTAATTATATTGAATTCAAAAGACCTTTAAACCTTTATTAAACAAGTTCATAGGATGTTCGCTACTTCCCCAAAGTACAATTGAACATCGCCCTACAATATTCTCGAAGAGGCAGGATTTTCTCACTGAGGTTTCTTCTCTGAGCTCTTGTATCATACGCCGAATTGTATGGTACCTCATTACATCAACCTCTACTGAAACTTTTCCATGTCATACATATGCTTTATTGTTTGATATTCAAAAATGTATTGCTGATATTCAATAGAGTATGCGTATAGTATGTATAAATATTGAATTGTTTTTGTGATTAGGAATTATGGTAGTTTATGAGAAATGTTTTTGTTTAATGACTAAGTTTTGTAATGAGAATAAAGGGAATTCAAAAGCTAATTTCAATTATAAAATGAATCCGTGTTTGAAGAACAATGCAATAAATTTTTCAATTATGAACTGATTTTTTTTCCGATTCTTCGGATCAGAGAAAAATCCAGATAAAGATTCGTATGATTCGTTATTTCACTGCAAGTTCTCAATAAGCAATTCATTCGAATCTTTCTGTGATTTTCATTCAGAAATTTTCAAGTATATTCTGCCTTGATCATTACAAGAAAATTAAAACTGAGCGTTACAGATTCCCTCTTTATTTGATTTCGTCGAAAATTACATGTACCGTAAAAACAGATGACGCTGAAGTTTGTTTTTGGAGTGGTCCATCTTTTCTCTGTTCATTTAATCTATGACTTGTCCTATACATTGTAAATGTCTTACGGGATCAATAAATATTGGATTTTCACTATTATATCAAAGTATTAGAAATAAACAGCCATAAATACAAGCCAGTTGACATGTTAATTGTTAATTCATGTAAAATTTTTGTTCAAAGTTGAAGTTCCTTTTGCCTTGAAACTTCCTTTGATTATTTTGACTTCCATTGATGCAACATGATTTTTGTTGAAGAATTTAACATTCTTATAATTATCCGTTAATTCTTTCGGGAGATACCCATTCCCTATCACTGTATCAGGTGAATTTCATCCTCGATTTCATTTGAGGGTTGATTTTTGAAAATTCTACAACTGATTTAACGTTTTCAACCGGGTTGCACGTACGAGTGTACGAATGTGTATGCTCGTATAGTGTGAGGGGTGAAGCACCAGCCCGGCGCGTCTCCAGGTGGCGGATAGGAGGACGGCCTCTAACGATGATTTCATATGAGGAGGAGGCCAGCAGGGAAATAAAATCGGCTCGTTGTGCCTAAAACCTCAACTGGCAGCCTTTTAAATACCTTGCCGCGGACCAACTTCTCCTGTCCCGGCTGTAGTGTCGTGGCCAAGGGATTGCACCAGGAATACGATGCCAGATGGGATCTCGAGCTAACCTCGGGACCATCCTGTTACACCAACGCTTCTTGGCTGTCTGTGGTCATGTCTCGCGGGCCAATGGAGTGGGGGGGGTCTTGGCTTAAACACCTGGACCAAGAGGAAACATCCTCATCAGAAATTCTAAATCCAAGACGGGGAACCAGGTCGAAGGATGCGTGGCTAGATAGAAGACTAGTCCCAACTGGTTTCAACCTTGGAGCACCGGGGGGAACTCCATTGTATTAACCCCTTACCTCTGCAAGCGGGGCTCTGCAGAGGTGGACCGTTCTGACCCTAGCTTCTCGTGGGACCTATTATGGATAAAAAGACGGAAAACAAAAAAACCACTGGAAAAGAGGTGGAGAAACCCTCCACCTCCTCATCCGGGCACCTTGAAAAGGGGAAGGTCAAAAGACCAAATAAAAATCGGCTGCCATTTGAGTTGCCCAAGTTGGGAGAACCGGGTGGCAGAGATGACCCACTGAGGAGAGGACTCAGTGGTGCAGGGGTGCGAAGGTACCTGCGACACCTCCATCAGGGCCTTGCACCTGAGGAGGCTAGGAAGCAAGCTCTTTCGCACCCAACCCCGAAGGTTACACCTACGGGAAAACATAACAAAAGAGGTCCGGAGCTTATAACACCTCCGACGCGGCCTCTACCAAAGAGGCAGAAGACAGCTGTGGCTAAGACCGGGCAAGTCACTGGCTATGCAGCAGCTGTCAGAGCTGAGAAAACCTCCAGGGTTGGAATCATGCCCAAGGACTACCCTAAGGCCACCCTGGAGGCAGAGCAACTTTCCTCCCTGGAAGATATCCTGGTGGAGGAGATGTGCCAGAGCCAGGAAAGGGGGATCCGCTTTACTGGCGTTCATTTCAGGAATGGAATGATGCTGGTCGATTGTGGATCCCAGGGATCTGCGGAATGGATCATAAAATCAGTTCCGCAGCTGAAATCTTGGAAGGGACCCGAGTTGGTGGTGCTAAGGGGAGACGACATCCCCAAGCCCACCAACATTACGGTATTCTTTCCAAGAAGCCAAGAAATGGAGCCTGAGAAGATCCTCAGTCTCGTGGAAGTTCAGAACTCCAACCTCAATACTGGGGCATGGAGAATTCTGAACTCCAGGAAGGAGGGCAAGGGAACAGTCCTCACGATTGTGATTGATCCCCAAACAGAGAAAACCCTGAAGGCAGGGGGATGTTGCCTAAACTTCCGGTTTGGGCGCATCCCAGTCTCAGGGTTGAAGATTAAGAATGTCCCTGTGGAGGGTTCGGTGGATGTGGAGATGCCCTCCACATCCCGGGAGCCCGAGGTGCAGGGAGAAGGGGCAGACTCAAGTCTGGGGCAAGCTGTTGGCTCTGCCGGGGCGCCTATGGCGGCGGAGATTCCCTCTGCCGCCCTGGCGGCTGGGCGCAGCTGTCAGCTGTCCGGGAGTGTCTTCTCGGATTCCGAAAGGGAAGAACACCATAAGGAATCGGAGGAGGAACAGGAGAAGATGGAGGAGGGGACGTAAAGGGACGGGGTAACCAACGTCCCTCACCCCAAAACAACCACTGCATCTTCTCGAAAGTAGTGCAAGTGAACCTGCATCACGCGAAGGGTTCTTCAGCAGTGGTTGCAAGGTTATTTGCGAGGTTGCAATTAGGCATTGCTCTGATCCAGGAACCCTGGATCAACAAAGAAGGCCAAATCTCAGGATTGGCATGCAAAGATTCAAAACTGATTTATGACCAGAGGCAGGTATCTCCACGTGCCTGTGTGCTCATAAGAAGCAACATTAAGTATATTTGTGTTTCAGAATACATGTCTCGGGACCTGATTCCAATCATGGTACACCTCAACGTTGGGGGCATTGACCGGGACATTGTCATAGCATCTGCATACTTCGCTGGAGATGGGCCAATTACACCGCCAGAGGAAGTACAGCGGCTAGTACGATACTGCAACAGCAGGAAGTTGCCAATTATAATTGGATGTGATGCCAACGCACACAACACCACTTGGGGAAGCACGAACAACAACGCTAGAGGTGAGTGCTTGCTTGAATATCTCTTAGCTAACAATCTCGAGACATTAAATGTGGGGACTACACCAACTTTTGTCACGAGAGCGAGAGAAGAGGTCCTGGATGTGACAATTGTTAATGTCGCTGCCAGGAAAAATGTCACTTCCTGGAGAGTGATGAACGAACCTTCACTCTCTGATCATAGAATTATCGAGTTCAAGGTGGAGGGAGAAATAACCTCGCCCCCCTTGATTCGGAATCCCAGAAAAACAGATTGGTTTCTTTACAGAAGCAATCTGAAGAATAATTTAGAACAAATCGGAATAGGGCGGGAAAAACACCGTCATTACGATTTTGAGCAACATGTAGAGCAGGTAAGTGAGGCAATGATGGAGGCATTTCACTCTAGCTGCCCATTGACCAAGGCTCGATCAAGTAAAGAAGCTCCTTGGTGGAATGACAACCTGTCAAACCTTCGAAAGGAAGTCCGTCGGCTCTTCAACAGAGCCAAACGAGACAGTAACTGGCAAGGGTATACTGAGAAACTCACTCAGTACAACAAGGAGATCAGGAAGGCCAAAAGACTTAATTTTCAAGTGAAAATATCACTTCCACTCCCACAGCAGCCAGACTTCAGAAGGTCATGGCAAAAGGGGGAACTAAAGCCAGATGGTTCTTACACTGAAGGAGAGAAGGAACGAGCCAGTTGTAATGAACCCCAGTTTTCTGAGGAAAATTGGAGTTCATCTTAGTGCATTTTTTCGTTTTAAATTCCCGTCTTTGAAAATATTTTAATTCTCGAATATTCCGTACGTTCATTCCGACAGGCAGAGTAAATGTAAAAAACCGCTTATCTGTATTTCACGTTGTTTTTCTTACATGCCGCTGAAGATTTCGACGTTTTTCATCTGTTGATATGCGATAAACCGGAGCTGACGACGTTTTTCATTCTTGTCGTATTCTGGAATTTTCAGATTTTTACCGTGAGAGGGGATATGCCTATAAAAGCAAATTTTCCCCCCGCGACGGTCACTTTTCACTTTTCAACTTGTTGGGGAAACTCAGTTTATAAGAGAGAAATGTGGACTGTATTGTATTTTCGTTAGAAAAAAATGGCAAACGAACGATCTGGCATCAGGAATCTTACCTGTCTGCTGTTCAACGGTGTTAATCCTTCTTGTCTTCCTGAACAATGGCTCGTGCACGGCACTTTGCGGAATATTTATCTTCACTAGTGTGTTAGAAGCGGAAAATAGAGCGATTCAAGCGAAAAATAGAGCGATTCTTGGCAGGTTTTTTAGCGAGCGATGTTTTACACTGTTGCGTCTTCTGTTCATCTCTTGCATGTTTACCCGTCTTGGGTCGAGGAAGGGAGACCCCTGATACCATGTGGCGCGAAAAACTTTTATTTTAAAAATCAACGTTAGTTTCCCAAACATCCTGCCCCGGGAAAATGTTTGCAACATTTTAAGTATAAAAAAAAATTAAATATAATGAACGAATGGGTGGCATTCGTTTGCTGAGCAATTTATACCAAATAACTATAAATAAATACCCAAATAGCAAAATAAGAGAAAAAAAATATATTAGCAATTGTTGCTTGTGCACGAAAATCCCCAATGTTAAATTAATATAAAAATTTAATGGAATAGCAAAAAAAAACAGATTATCACTCAACAGGGAGCGGGCAGAGTTTCACTAGTGGTCGTGTCAGAAAACCTGAAATCGTTTTCACTGTGGCGACCCTAGTGACATTGTCATCGCCAGGATGCAATGCTACGATTCGAGCTAGGCTCCACTTCCCAGGAGGTAGATTATCTTCCTTGATCAACACAAGAGAACCGAGGCGAGGCGGAGAAGTGAAGTCTAGCCACTTGCTTCGCTGCTGTAGGGTATGGAGATATTCGCGTCGCCATCGGCGCCAAAAATCTTGGTGTATGCGCTGTAGTAATTGCCATCGTGACAACCGATTCATTGAGCAATTACTAAAATCGGGAGTAGGAACAACAGAAGGTGGCTCCAGGGTAAGAAAATGACCCGGTGTCAACGCATCAATAGAATCGACATCTGAGGAAAGCGGAGTTAACGGGCGTGAATTTAAACTTGATTCTATAAGCGTCAATATAGTGTTGAACTCTTCATAGGATAAAATTTGATCACCTATAACTTTAGTTAAATGAAGCTTTACTGACTTAATTCCTGCTTCTGCCAGTCCATTGAAGTGAGGACCAGAAGGTGGAGAGAAAACGAATTTGATTCGTTCTTGTTCAGCAGCGTCTTTTATCAATTTAAACTGCTTGCTTGCTCCCACAAAATTCGTCGCGTTATCGCAAAATATTGTCGAAACCCGACCTCTTCTGGCGACAAATCGCTGCAAAGCAGCCAAAAAAATTTCTGCAGAAAGATCGCTTGCTAATTCTACATGAACGGCTTTTGTGGCAAGACAAACGAAGACACAAATGTATGCTTTGCACGATTTGACTCCGCGATGACGTGACAAAGTGATTAAAAAAGGACCTCCGAAGTCAACAGCGGAATGGAGGAAAGCTTTGGCTTGAGTGATTCGCGTTTCTGGCAGCGGAGCCATTGGAGGTTGAAATGACTTCGGTCGAATCTTCCAACAATAGACACACTTCGAAATCACAGAATTGATTGCACGTTTACTTGAAAGAATCCAAAATCTCTGAGAAATCAAATATTGTGTTGTTCGTGGTCCAGCATGCAAATATTTTTTGTGATAATGTTCTATAGTCAGCGTAGTGAATCGACTTTGGCGAGGCAGTAGGATCGGAAACTTTGCGTCGTGTCTCAACTGAGCGTTCTCAATTCGACCTCCTACTCTTAAAATTCCTTCTGAATCAATGAAGGCGTACAATTTTCGAAGCGGCAGCGAAAATTTTTTTACTCTCAAATTCACGAAAGAAATGTTTCTGCTGAACATATTTAACTAACATTAGCAGAGCGGTGTACAGTTCAGAATTGGTGAGGTGAGCATAAGTTGTACGTTGACGATCTTTAACATTCGATATGAATCTCAACAAATAAGCAGTGACTCTTAGTAACGTGTCAAAGGATGAAAACCGATTTATTAAGGTTTGCAGAACATGATCATCATCTGACAGAAGAGTTAAAAGGTTCAATGTTCGTTGTTCTTCTACTGGATATGAGAAGGATGAATGCGGAATGAATATCGATATTTCACGTTCTCTTAACAATGAGGGACCCATGAACCAAATGTTAGCAGACAAAAGTTTAGATGGTAAGAGACCTCGAGATGCCAGGTCAGCAGGGTTATTTTCTGAATTAATGTAAACCCAGGAAGTTTGCGGTATATGAGATTGAATGTATGAAACGCGGTTTGCAACGAATGTCTTCCAACGATTGGGCGTGCCTTTGAGCCAATGGAGAACAATTTGTGAATCAGACCAAGAAACTACCTTCTTTATCGATATGACATCACTAAAAACGTCAACAACAAAGCGCATAAGTTTAGTTAAAAGGACAGCAGCACATAATTCGAGGCGAGGTATCGTGATTTTCTTCAAGGGAGCAATCTTAGACTTTGCGCACACAAAATGCGTAGTAATTCTGTCAGCGCCTAACGCTCGCAAATAGACTACACACGCGTATCCTTTTTCACTTGCATCACAGAAACCGTGAATTTCATAGAAAGCGTTAGGGGGAACGATTCGACGTTCAATTCTTAGTTCAGACAACAATGGTAATTCTAATTTGTACTGTTGCCACGTGCGAACGATATCATCAGTTGGAGTCTCATCCCAACCAAGCTTAGAAATCCACAATTTCTGTATCAAATGCTTGAATAAGAAAATAGTAGGGGCAACAAATCCAAGAGGATCATACACCCTGGCCAATTGAGAGAGCATCATTCGTTTAGAGCAGGAAGACTCGGTTAGAGGCTTGCAAAATAAATTGAAAGAATCATCTTTAGGACTCCAATTCAATCCCAAAACTTTTAAAGGACATAATTCTTCAGTTTTCTGAAATTCGAGCGGGTTCATTGATAAATATGAGTCTGGTAAATCTTTCAGCAGAGTTAAATTATTGCTGCAAAATTTTCTCAACTGAAATCCTGCTTTTCCCAAAAGCGCAATAAGATCATCGCGTATCATTCGAGCATCTTCAATGGTGGGTGCACCAAAAATAAAATCATCGATATATGAATTGTTAAGAATTAGTTTTGCGGCGTGAGGATGATTGCAATTCTCGTCTTCGGCTAATTTTCGAAGAACTCTTAATGCTAGAAAAGGGCTGGATCGTAATCCATATGTAACGGTTTTCAGGCGGAAATCTTGTATTTCATTATTTGGGGCAAAACGAAAAACTATCCGCTGGAAATCACACTGATCAGGATCGACCCAGATCATTCTATACATTTGACGTATATCGCAACAAATTACATATTGAAAAAGACGAAAATTCAGGATCACTTTGCATATATCAGGTTGCAATTTCGGACCTGCCATTAAAAGGTCATTCAATGAACTTTGAGAATTATTAGTTGCCGACCCATCAAAAACAACCCGTAATTTGGTTGATAAACTTTCTGGTTTCAACACGCAATGATGAATTAAATAGTAAGAGTTAGTTTCAATTTCATCAGATGGAACTTCTTCCATGTGATGCGAATCGAGATAATCTTTCATAAATTCCTTATATTGTGCATACAACTGCGGTTTTTTCAATAGCCGGCGTTCAAGCGAATAAAATCTCGAAAGAGCGAAATTTCTCATATTTGAAAACTGTGGTGTGGAATTATTTAAAAATGGAAGTGAGACAATAAATTTTCCGTCACTTGCGCGAGAAATTGTTTTTAAAAAATACTTTTCACATTCAGAATCTTCAATCCCAGAATTTGCCGTTTCCGGAACAGTTTCAATCTCCCAAAACCTATAAATGTCACTTTCAAATGAATTTTCAAATGAGCTGATAAAAAATGAGGAAGTAGAATTCTGTGAGACGCTGTCGAATTTTCCTATTAGAATGTAACCAAAGAGCGTGTTAAGAGCAACTGGTTGATTTGATTTTCCGGTGATACAGCCTGGAAGAATTATCTCCGAGAATACATCTGCTCCAAGTAGCAGGTCTATTGTACCAGGTGAATAAAAGAATGGATCAGCGAGCGATAGATTTTGTATATGTGACCAAGAATCAGTTTTTATTTGACAGCCTGGCAAGTTATCACATATTTTATCAACTATTATAGCGTCAGTGAAAAGTGCATGTTGATTTTGAATATTTTTTGATTTCAAAGAAATTGACACTCTACCTTTAGACAACTTAGTGTTCATAGAACCTAAGCCGCGAACCTCAATATAGTAAGTAGTTTTACGCAATTGTAATCGTTGAACAGCTTTTTCGGTTATGAAACTGTTCATACTACCGGAATCAATCAAACACCGGAATGATTGGTAATTACCATGTCGATCAAGTACATCAACACATGCAGTAGATAGAAGAACTTGAGAAGATTTCCGTACCAGTCCTGCCCCAACGAAAGTTGTGCTGTCTGGCTTCTTAGGCGAAATAATTTGAGTGAGCGAGTCAGCGGGTGCGGTGCTTGAAGTCGAGGCTAATGTGTTGGATGAGCGAGTCTTACTGTCATCATGAAGCAGCGTATGGTGAAATCTGGACTTACATCGTTTACAAGTGTACGAGGATTTACAAGATCTTAGATCATGAGCGGAACTCAGGCAGTTAAAACATAATTTATTGTTTTTGCAAAATGTATAGCGATCAGAAACAGACTTTGCCGCAAAGGCGGGGCAAGTATAGAGTGAGTGATTTGCGTGACATAGTATGCACGTTGCGGAGGGCGATCTATTGACAAAAAGCGAAGTGGTAGAGCGATGCGAAGAATTAGAGCTTGTATGTTGCACAGATTTTTTAATCAGTTTCTCAGTTTTATAATTTGCAGGCGTAGATGAAGCAGCATCTAAAGTTTCGAGTACTAAACAATGTCTATTTATGAAATCAGTGAGTTCCTTGAATTTTGGTACATCAGTGGATTCATGTTCCATTTCAAATCGAGTCAAAGTATGTTTATCCAGACGTTTCAGAAGCATCATTACCAAAATGAAATCCCAATGCTCTGTCGGGAAATTCAGCTTTTTCAAGGCGGCGACGTTTTCAGTAAATTTATCTAATAGGTTTCTGTAGGAAACTGCGGAAGGACTTGTGATCTTTGGAGCGTTTTCTATCTCAGACCAAAGACTTTGTGATTGCAAGCGGCGATTAGAAAACCGGTCAACAATACTGCGATAAGCGATTGAATAATTAGCAGCAGTAAGAGGTAATGTTTTCACCAATGAAAGGGCAGTGCCTTGCAAGGAATTAGTCAGGTAAGTAAACTTTTCAATAGGAGTGAGAGCAGCGTTATTATGAACGAGTGCATCAAATTGATCTCGAAAAGATACAAACTCTCTATAATCACCACTGAACTTCATTAGTTCAATTTTTGGTAACCGAGCGTTTCCTTGTGCGGAAGATGAAACAAACATAGTGCTAGAATGACTTGGTCCCGATGGTGAAGGTATATTTACTTCAAATAAATCGGTGAAAACAGTTTTAACGGCATAATAGTCAGCGAGAAAACTTTCACGTAATGTATTTTCCAATTCAACGTCGGATTCAGGATCAGTTAGGAGCATCGATATAACACTATTATGATGTTTCAAGAATTCCTCGTGAATTGTTTCGATATCTTGATAGCGGACTTTAAATAAAGTATGTTGACTTTTATCCACTTTAGCCTTCTGTGCAAGAGTATTAAGCGAAGTCATGTCACTAATGCAAATATTTCGATGCGTTTTAAACTTCTTCAATTTATCCATTTCGCGAAAGAAATTGACAACAAGAAGGTAAACAAATCCGGAACAGAAACAGCTGATCGACTGAAGATTCAACGACCCTGTGCGAATGTGCGGACACGCTGATGCGCAAATGTGAGGAGTGGGGAGTGCGAATCAATTGTAACGATTTCCCTTGGAGGCGACGAATTTTCAATGGCGGACGATTTTCTTAAGCGGTTTCAATAATTAATTTCAAAAATTAATTATATCAATCTCATAACACTCAGCAGCATGAAACAAGTATGAAAATAATTTATTTTTCGGGAACTAATAGAATATATGATTGCCCCTAGCGTAAAGCAATAAATAAAGATTTTCGTGCACAGCGATTGCTCTGAAAATGACAAAAAAATCTTTTTCGTCCGTGAACAATAAAATTTAACTATTCGAATCCGGCTCGTTAGGATCAAAATGTTGGGGAAACTCAGTTTATAAGAGAGAAATGTGGACTGTATTGTATTTTCGTTAGAAAAAAATGGCAAACGAACGATCTGGCATCAGGAATCTTACCTGTCTGCTGTTCAACGGTGTTAATCCTTCTTGTCTTCCTGAACAATGGCACGTGCACGGCACTTTGCGGAATATTTATCTTCACTAGTGTGTTAGAAGCGGAAAATAGAGCGATTCAAGCGAAAAATAGAGCGATTCTTGGCAGGTTTTTTAGCGAGCGATGTTTTACACTGTTGCGTCTTCTGTTCATCTCTTGCATGTTTACCCGTCTTGGGTCGAGGAAGGGAGACCCCTGATACCATGTGGCGCGAAAAACTTTTATTTTAAAAATCAACGTTAGTTTCCCAAACACAACTTTTCGACTGTTACTTCAGTTCTTCGGGTGACTTTTGAATTTTACTTCAGTGCTTTCCTTTCGCTTGAGTATTTTCGATATTTCGCTTTCTAACGTGGTTTCTAACTTCTGTTATAAATTCAGTTGATTTTCCGTATTACTTTCGCCGTTGAAGATAATCATTTTGTGATATTTGCATCAGTGCTTAGAGTTAATTTTTTAGTTTTTTTTCTTTTAAATCCTTTGAGTTTCGAGTGCTTGAAACAAAGGAGGTAGGTCCCCGTCTGTACCGTTCAGTTTCTTTGTTAGACCTACGCCGTTACTTCTTTAACTTTGACACTGCTGTACTGTATCGTTTCCGGTTGTATTTTATCGTTCTTTATCCTGTCCGCGTTCCGCGTCATAAGTGTTAAATCCGAAATCTCTTCTTTTCTGTCAATCATGGTGTGCTATAACCCTTGGGGCAGAGAATAAGAGATACCGCACGTAGTCAGTGAAATCCCGTAGTTGCGTTAAAAATAGACATTTTCTTCGCTGTCAATCATGGTGTGCTACAACCCTTGGGGCAGCGAATAAAAGTCTCGAACAGACCCGCCCTTATTGTGTTTCATTCCCGGAGAAATACAACTACACACCGATACCGTATAGCAAGTCCTTAGCATTCGTCAGTTCTGGTTGGCGCATTTTTATTGAACCGTTAATTTTTCACTACACCCGGTACAAATTTCATAAAGTGCTCGTGACCGGATAAGATTTCCCGAATGTATTTTCACTGATAGAATCACTCATATTTTATATCACACATATCTCCCTTGTACATATAATTAGTTTCCGAAGTTGTGAATAAACTTTTACATAATTCGATTTTGACTTCTTCGTTGTCGCTACCGCCCTAGACAACATCGAGCTCTGTCTCTGGCTAGCAGCTACTCTGGTAGGTTTGCTATTCTTCCTATTGAAAAGAATAGCTGGCGCTCGAGATAAAGGCTTCTCCGAGAAACGCACGTTACAAAATGGCGCCCGAGCAGGGACTGTGCAAAATCTAGAAGGAAACAACCGAGGTGAGAAACATTAACCGGACAGTGAGTGAATTCCCGAAACAGTGAGTAAAACCTAAGAACAGTGAGTAACTATTTCTTGAACCGAGAACTGTGAAAAATAAACTTGAACTGTGTTTTATTACCTGCCACCCTGTATTGAACTGTTATACTGTGAATTGAATTGGACTATATTCTGAAAATTTTCCTATTGTTGAAACCTATTGGAAATTATTTAATCATTCCTTTTGCCGATTACTTATATTGAGTTGTTAAAAACTGAACTGTTGTTGCGCCTTAATATCAGTGAAAGTTATTTCCGATTTCTTATTATTTCTGATTTATTGAATATTGAATTGAACTGTTTTAATTTCGTATTGAAGGTGAATGAATTTCCGGACATTGAAAATTTATTGTCACAATTGGTAAAATTTAATAGGTTTTATTTACCTATCAGTTTAATAGTGAATCACCTATTACCCTACTGATAACTTGTCTACCTGCTTTTATTTTCTTTTGACCTGTACTGTTGAAACTTACCAATTATTTCTGATTTTTCTGAAAACTGAAACTCGATTATTGCGATTTATTTTCTGGATATTGAACTTGAAAAACTGTTTGGAATTTAACCTGTGCGTTCTGGTGCGATTCGAATTTCGGGACATTTTCCGGACTATACGAGACAACTTGCGAGTGTGTGCGGTATTTCGCGAATATTTTCGAACTTTAGTGGGACTGATTGACAATTTTTTTTTTTTCGAGTAACGTTGAACTTGTAAAATTTTTGGTGTGATACATCGGGACTTAGATTATTTTAGTGCGCCGGGACTTGAACTTAGATTTTTTTTTTTTCTGATACACCGGGACTTAGACTTTATTTTTTTTTTTTTTTGTGTTACACCGATACCCACTTCGAACTTAAGTGAGTAGGTTAGCTAACGATTAACTCACCGGGTTGGACGTAGAACTTAAACAGATTGTGAAAGACATACCGAGTGTGAAAGATTGGTGCGTTCTGAATCGGACTTAGTTGAAAATAATATGTCGAACATGGATGTGAACCGGTTACTCAGTGATGAACTTACATACGAATTACAACTGAGAGGACAATCGATACCGGGTACTGTGATGACTAAACGGAGTCTACTACGACAAGTACTTCAGTCTAATGAACCTCTATTACCCCCAACATCATTGAACCCCGCCTCAGAGATTGAGATTTGCCAAAATAAACTCACCGATTTAGTGGAATCCCTTCAGAACTTCAATCATGAGAATGCGGCTAACGAATTTTCGCGAATTTACACCCGATTAATACACATACAAGGAAGGCTGGACTTTATTGTTACTGCAGACACAACACAGTTACAACTAGTTGGACAAATGAAGGCAACTACAGCTAAGGCGTTGGAAACACTAGAGGAGCTACGTCAGAAGAGTAATCGTGAACAGCCGCAGCCATCTAACCGACATCAGAGGTCTCTCTTAGATGTGGAGGTGCCCAGTTCACCTTGTGTCACCGATCCAACCGGAACGGATTTCAGGGCTCCGAGAGCCATCACTTATCGACTTGGGAGATGGTGTCGACCCTCCTGTAGCAGTGGAGGTCTCACGTACTGGTACACCTGTAAGGAATCCAACATTAGAACAGGTCATGAATGAGACAAGACAGACATGTACAGCGTTACTGCGACAGTTACCAGCGATACCTCTCACGCAGTCACAGGACTGTAGAACAACAACACCTGAGGGTCTGACACAGGGTAGATGGATTAATTCTACCCGAAGGGTGTCTTTTCCACACTTACCTGCACCTTGGATAAGTTCTGACCGACCAGTCATCACAACACCTGCCAGATCAGAACCGGAGTCCCGATCAACGATACCGACTGTCCCTGTACACAAATGGAACATTTCATTTGATGGCACTGGAAGTGTGACCGGATTCCTTGAGGAAGTGGAGAGGCTGGCTGAATCCCGTAAAGTGTCCCTGGAACAAGTTTTTGAATCAGTTTATGAATTACTACGAAAGGATGCAAGGGATTGGTTTATTCCCAGGAGAGGTACTTTCGAGGACTGGGAGGATTTCAGCAACCAACTGAAGGAAGCATTTCTGCCTGTCAACTATGAGGAGAATCTGTTGGAAGAAATAAAAAGACGAACACAAGGTCCTGAAGAAAAGCTGCTTCTGTATGTTACCCGGATGCAGAACTTATTCCAGAAACTCACCTATACAAAACCATCCGAAGTGGAGCAGATCCGACTCATCCGACAGAGGTTGATTCCGCCCTTACAGCAGGCCTTGGCCTTCCAGGAGACCAAGACGTATGATGAACTTCTCCGTAAAGGAAAAGTTTTTGAACTGGTCCAATGGCAGATGAGCCAGTACACCCGGCCACCCTCGAAGCCAGGTTTCGTGGAGGAACCTCACCTAACGTACACTCCCCGTCAGTTGAACCGATATCAGACGAGTTTTTCTGTGGATACCGTAGAACAGGTTCACCAAACAACCGGTCACAGAGAACCAGTACCGCCGACGCAAGCCAACCAGACACGACTTTCTCCGCCGGGGGAAAGCCGTTCAAAGCCACCCAGATCCAGAGAATCAATAGTCCGGCAACAGGAATCACACCGTCCAACTTCTGGAGACAGGTCCGAAGGTAGATCCGGAACTTCAACACCGCCACCCCGCCGTCGAGCCGAAAATAACCACGCTGACCGGACCGAATCATCATCAGGGAGGAGAGTGTCCTTCCAGACACAGTGTTTCCGATGTGGTGGATATGGCCACATGCGTCGAGAATGTCGCAGGCCACCGAAAATATTCTGTTCTCGATGCCAGAGGGAGAACATTCTCTCACGAGATTGTCCCTGCCGTCCGGAAAACTAGACGGAGGTATGGAGAAGGAGTCGACCATATCTCCCGACACACTGACTCCCATAACATCGACCGCCTGGAATGATAACCGACCGCTTGTCGAAGTTAAGATAGCCGGAAAGCACTATAAAGCATTAATTGACACTGGAGCCACGAAGAGTTTCGTAAGTAGGAAAGTTGCAAAACAATGTGAAAGCAAGGGAATCACCGGACAACATGTTGAGAATGGTTTCGTGGTGGTTGCAAATGGTCAACCCACGACAACACCCAAACTCTACACTACCGCTGTTCACCTAGCTGATTATTCCTTGACCGACGTAAAATTTTTGTTGGTGCCTGATTTACCAGTTGACCTCATTCTAGGAATGGACGTATTAGGAAGGTTCAATTTTTCCATTAAACTCAGTACCGCGGACTGTTACCTGGAAGGCCGACTGATTGCCAAACCAACACCGAAAATTCAAGAAGCTGTTGAGGTGCAGGGCCGGAGAAAATCCCTGAAAACACCTGCGGACAGCCCGTCACCTAAATCGTTACCGTCCGTAGATTCCGTATACCTGGCCGAAATGGAAACAACCCAGTGCAAATGGTACAAAAAGAAGTTACAAGAGGTGGAAAAAGACCCAACGAATTTTCCTGACTACGCCGTTGAAAATGGAAAGTTGTTACGACATTTCTGGGACTCATCCGACTTCACAGAAGATGGAACCGGCCAACCCTGGAAACTCTGTGTACCGACCGAACAGCGAACCGAAGTATTGAAGGAAAACCACGACTCAGAACTAGCAGGTCACATGGGGATTGCCAAAACGATTGCACGGATAGCCAGAAACTACTACTGGCCAGGGATGTTTAGAGACATTGCGAAATACGTGAGGAACTGCACATCGTGCCAAAAGTACAAAGTTTCGCAACAGAAAACCCCTGGGAAGATGCAACCACACCGAATGGCGGATGCGCCGTTCAAAGAAGTATCCACGGACATAGTTGGACCATTGCCACGGTCAAAAAAGGGAAACTCCTACATCGTGGTAATGCAAGACCGGTTCACAAAGTGGGTAGAGTGTCGTCCGTTGCGGAAAGCTACCGCCAAAACTGTTTATTCGGCCCTCTACGAACAAGTCATACTGAAATACGGTTGCCCAAAACTAGTAATATCCGACAATGGAGTACAATTCGACAGCAGGCTATTCAAGAACAGTCTCCGAGAGCTGAACATCGCTCACCGTTTCACACCACCGTATACCCCTCAGTGCAACCCTGTAGAAAGAGCTAACCGTACCCTGAAGACTATGATAGCACAGTTTTGTGAAGCCGATCAACGAACCTGGGATGAAAAGATAGGAGAGTTAACGTTTGCCATCAACACCGCTAAACAGGAGTCTACTGGATTCACACCGGCATTTTTAAATTATGGAAGGGAATTAGAAGTCCCAAGGGCGATTTATTCGACAAACCCCCACAATAATGAAATGAACGGAGAATCCAACCGTACAGGAGAAGAAAACAGAGACATGACTTACCGTACTCAACAGATCAAACATCTCCAGGAGGCTTATGAGTTCGTCCGTACCAAACTGTACCGTGCCTTCCAGCAACAGGCTCACCACTACAATCTTCGACGAAGAGAAGTCCGATACCATGTGGGAGATAAAGTTCTACGCCGGGACCGTCCTTTATCCTCGGCCGTTGACAGTTTCGCCGCCAAGTTGGCTCCGAAGTTTTCCGGACCGTTTACCGTTGTTAAAGTTGTTTCACCTGTCGTCTACGACCTGAAAGATACAGAGGGTAGGAAAATCTCTAATATACATATTAAATATTTAAAACCATTTCATGCATAATATATATTATTGTCATGATCCGTTAACCGTTCGATAGAAATAACCTCTGAAAGGAGGAAATCCGTTATTTTTTTCCGTTACCGAATATATATTTTTTCTGTTACCAATTATATTATTATTTTCCGTTTACCTGTTTATCTGAATAACTGTAGTTGCTCAACTAACCAGAACCAGTGCATCCAGACAATCTGTCTCCAAGAATCAACGGATGGAACCACCCCGGAAGAAGTTGAACAAATTCCACATGTCAACCAGTAGGGAGTTAGCCCTCTGTGTCTGTCCAAGAAACCAAGGCCACCTGCAAGGAGAAATCTCGTAAATTTGAAGCACGTTATTCAGCATAGTTATAACCGATTACACCGTAACAATTCCGTTCAAATTCCGTACATGCACCACCGTTGACCGAAATACCGTATCTACAGATTTTCATCCGTTCAACATGCAATTATAAATCAAACCTGTTAAAACTGTCCGAAAAATCTGTTATTTATGTAAGGAATACCAATAAAGGATACTGTTTCACCTTGCAACTGAGTATATCCGTCTATTAATCCAATAGATCTAACCAATTTCTGTCCTGAACCGAATCGAAATTATTGTACCGTCAATTTAACACTGTTTACCTGAAGAAAACACCGTCTACCTGAAAACAGAATACAGAGAAAAACCGTTCCAAGAAGAAAAGTTGACCACGAGGAACGATGAAGATTGGAGAGTTTATTGTTAGAAATTACCCACCTGCAAGTCACCTGCCGGCTCCGAGAGTCCCAACATCCGTATGGCCAGGTCGAAAGGGGTGAACCGGTCCATTGAGCCCCCACGTCGAGCTGTTGGAGGCTTTCCACCTGTCGCAGCTCCCACGATTCCTGGGTAACCTACAAAACCACGATGGAATTCAAACACCCGCCAAACACAGTTAAATTAGGTACTCACCGGAGGGATGAAGCATGGCACGCTTCCGACCAGCGATGAAGATGAATTTCCACATAGAGAGGGAGGATTTTCCACGGTTATACACCATTTATCCACGGAGCGCTGAACAAAGTTCTTTGACAAGATGGCGGAGACCTGCGCCGAAATGACTGACGCTGACGTTTCTGCGTGCGCATTGGAACTACCATTCCAACCATAGAGAAGATAAGTACTATCGAATACAGCTATTGTAAACTGGTCACGAGTATATAGGTGGCGCGCGCGAAAGTAAGGTACTAGGGGTAGATAGAGTCGTGAAATTAAGCTCACTATTTCATCGTAAGTTAATTTCTTCCGAGATGGAGGGGGTGTAATGAACCCCAGTTTTCTGAGGAAAATTGGAGTTCATCTTAGTGCATTTTTTCGTTTTAAATTCCCGTCTTTGAAAATATTTTAATTCTCGAATATTCCGTACGTTCATTCCGACAGGCAGAGTAAATGTAAAAAAACCGCTTATCTGTATTTCACGTTGTTTTTCTTACATGCCGCTGAAGATTTCGACGTTTTTCATCTGTTGATATGCGATAAACCGGAGCTGACGACGTTTTTCATTCTTGTCGTATTCTGGAATTTTCAGATTTTTACCGTGAGAGGGGATATGCCTATAAAAGCAAATTTTCCCCCCGCGACGGTCACTTTTCACTTTTCAACTTTTCGACTGTTACTTCAGTTCTTCGGGTGACTTTTGAATTTTACTTCAGTGCTTTCCTTTCGCTTGAGTATTTTCGATATTTCGCTTTCTAACGTGGTTTCTAACTTCTGTTATAAATTCAGTTGATTTTCCGTATTACTTTCGCCGTTGAAGATAATCATTTTGTGATATTTGCATCAGTGCTTGAAACAAAGGAGGTAGGTCCCCGTCTGTACCGTTCAGTTTCTTTGTTAGACCTACGCCGTTACTTCTTTAACTTTGACACTGCTGTACTGTATCGTTTCCGGTTGTATTTTATCGTTCTTTACCCTGTCCGCGTTCCGCGTCATAAGTGTTAAATCCGAAATCTCTTCTTTTCTGTCAATCATGGTGTGCTATAACCCTTGGGGCAGAGAATAAGAGATACCGCAAGTAGTCAGTGAAATCCCGTAGTTGCGTTAAAAATAGACATTTTCTTCGCTGTCAATCATGGTGTGCTACAACCCTTGGGGCAGCGAATAAAAGTCTCGAACAGACCCGCCCTTATTGTGTTTCATTCCCGGAGAAATACAACTACACACCGATACCGTATAGCAAGTCCTTAGCATTCGTCAGTTCTGGTTGGCGCATTTTTATTGAACCGTTAATTTTTCACTACACCCGGTACAAATTTCATAAAGTGCTCGTGACCGGATAAGATTTCCCGAATGTATTTTCACTGATAGAATCACTCATATTTTATATCACACATATCTCGCTTGTACATATAATTAGTTTCCGAAGTTGTGAATAAACTTTTACATAATTCGATTTTGACTTCTTCGTTGTCGCTACCGCCCTAGACAACATCGAGCTCTGTCTCTGGCTAGCAGCTACTCTGGTAGGTTTGCTATTCTTCCTATTGAAAAGAATAGCTGGCGCTAGAGATAAAGGCTTCTCCGAGAAACGCACGTTACACAGTCTTCTTCTCAAAACACACTTCCCAGGTAGTGAACCAATAGATAATACTGAAACAGCAATGAAGTACACCAAGAACTCCCGCAAGGAGGACTGGGACATTGCTAAGAAAATATTCACAAGGCAACGACTCGAATGGGCCATAAGCACCTTTCAGCCGTATAAATCCCCAGGAGTGGATGGGGTGTTTCCGATACTCCTGCAGAAAGGAGTGGAGGAGATCCTCCCTCATCTATTAAATATCACAAGGAGCAGCTTGGCATTGGGTCAAATACGTAGAAGATGGAGAAGGGCAAGAGTTACCTTCATTCCAAAAGTAGGGAAAAAGGACGGGACTGACCCTCGATCCTTTAGACCCATTTGCTTAACATCGTTTCTTCTAAAAACGATGGAGAAAGTAGTGGATAACTACATAAGAACGGAGTATCTGGAGAAAATACCACTTCACAATTGTCAGCATGTTTACAGGGCGGGACGTTCAACGGAAACCGCCCTGTATCAGTTGACTGAAGTCATCCAGAGAACTCTGAACAACAAAGAAATCGCCATGTCTGCCTTCCTGGATATATCTGGGGCCTTTGACAACACAACACACGTGTCTGTCAGGGATGAACTTAAGAGGCGAGGAGTGAATGATACCATTTTAAAGTGGATGTATGAGGTGTTAACGACGAGAATAGCTGAGACATCGATGGGCGATGAAACCGTCTTTTTCAGGTAAAAAATATAAAATAACCCCCAATCTGAAACCGTCTTTGTCAAAGCTACTCGTGGAACACCTCAGGGAGGGGTAATATCTCCCCTCTTATGGAGTCTAGTAGTAGATGAACTTCTACACAGGCTAACGGAGCTAGGCTTCGAATGTGTAGGCTATGCTGATGACATAGTCCTGATAATTAGAGGAAAATTCGAAGGCATTCTCTGCGACCTAATGCAGAAGGGCCTTAGAATTATTGAGCAGTGGTGCTTGTCTGTGGGGCTGAACGTTAACCCAACCAAGACCACAGTAGTTCCGTTCACGCGGAAGAGGAACCTTCCAGCCATGAAGACGTTAACATTAAACGGTAATATCTTGGAGTGGGGGTCTGAAGTCAAATACCTAGGAATAACCCTGGATAGCAAACTTCTGTGGAATAAGCATGTTGTTAATGCTACTGGCAAAGCTACAAGGGCTCTGATGGCGTGCAGACGTCTATGCGACAGGAATTGGGGTTGTAACCCAAAAATACTGCGATGGATGTACGTCATGATTGTAAGACCTATAATCACATATGGGGCAGTAGCCTGGTTTGCTAAGGCAGGTCAGGTGAGTACGAGGAGAATGCTCGACAGAGTACAAAGGCTTGCCTGTGTGTGCATCACAGGAGCCATGAGGACGTGTCCAACTAGGGCGCTTGAGATCATCACAGACCTCCCACCTCTACATCTAGTGATTGATAGGGTAGCTCATGAGGCCATCCTCAGACTATCTAAGGAAGGAACAGGTAACGAGAGAATCAAGAGTCAGAGAGTTTGGTCCTCCCTGAACGACTACATCTCATCTGCAAACCTTCCTAGTGACCTAATGATCAAGAAAGTAAGCATTGAGAAAAATTTCAGTACAATGCTAAGTAAAAGAAGAGATTGGGAACGGGAGTACACCGCCTACAATCTTAAAGAAAATACATTAAAATGGTATACAGATGGTTCTAAAACCGCTACAGGAGCTGGCGCTGGGATTTATGGGGCAAGTACCAAGTGTGCACTATCGTTAGGCTCCTGTACAAGCGTCCTTCAAACGGAAATACTGGCAATCGAAAGATGCCTAGATGTAAATCTAGAAAGAAACTATCAGAAGTGTGATATAGCTATTCATACAGATAGTCAAGCTGCCGTAAAGGCACTGAGCTCCTATGTCATCGACTCAAAGCTGATTTGGGAGTGCCGGAATAAACTCAATGATGTAGGCAAGAAGAATAAGGTCTCTCTAATCTGGGTTCCCGGTCACTCGGGAATCGTAGGAAACGAGAAGGCCAATAAACTTGCCAGAGAGAGCGCACAAACGCCACTCACTGGCCCAGAACCCTTCTGTGGTATAGGAAAATGCACCTACAAGAAGGAGTTTATGGAGAAGGAGAAAGCCGAAAGGGAAAAACTCTGGCGGAATCTCCCAGGAATGGATCACTCCAAAAAGTTCCTTCGGAACTTTGAAACTGCTGGATCCAAAAAATATCTGGATCTCAGTAAGAACCAACTACACCTACTCACTGGCTTTCTCACAGGACATTGTCGCCTAAAGAAGCATCTGTTGAGAATGGGTTTGTCGGACACTGACGAGTGTAGATTCTGTGGGGAGGAGGAGGAAACTCCTATTCACCTGGTTACGGAATGCTTTGCCATTGCAAGCCAAAGGAAAGAGTGCTTTGGACGAGAAACTTGTAGGAGTGGGGAATTATCCTCGTTGAAGCCGTCCCAGATATTGGATTTCATCAGATCTCTGGATCTGGAAGGCGAGCTGTAAAGGGCGCGATGAAAACAGCTCTGTTAGGGGGCACAATAGACCTTAAGGTCGCAGTGAACTGTAACCCCTTCTCACTATAACTATAACTAACGTTTTCAATCTCTAGCCAAAGAAGATAACCAACATAAACTCTCCTCAAGCTACTGCATATTATGTGTCAATTATTCAATTTTGTTCCATAGCAAATATTTAGGTTTGGTATGCCTTCAATCAGTTTGTATGAACGTCAATTAAATTCGTCACATATTTTCCGAAGTCATTCGACATTGTGATGAAATACTGAGACTTTTAGGTAGAACGGACAACATAGCTCCGATTTAAAGCACAAAAATGTTTTTATCATAGACATATGGACATGGACTGTGCCTTCCATCGAGATAGAATAGAGAGGAGACGCTATGAGATTCAATAGTGCTAGAAAAAAACGGTACCACTAGGCGTGGCTAAGTCTGGGACCAATATGGCGGATAGAACAGAGTTGGATTAAGTAAACTTTCAATTCCGAGTCATTCGCTTGACAAGAGAAGACGTGCTACAGTGTCCCTAGTCCTATAAAAGAGAAAGCGGACGAGAAAGTCGAAGTGTCACAGTGCCGTAAAAGTGAAAGCGGACGTGAAAGTGCCCACTAACCAAGCTACGGAATATTTCATTCCGTCTGTGAAGTTTGTGTAGGTTCTATATTTGTTATCGGAATTTTAATTCGTTAAAATTCTTAAAGTTGGTGTTCATCCTAAGTGTCCAGAGAATTTTTTTTCTCGTTGGTACTGCAGAAAACATCAGGTGAGCTTATTTTTCGTATCTTTATTTCTGATTTTTCTCATAGCGTAGAGAATTTTTGATGAGTCGTTTTGTTTTTATGCATGAGATATATTTTTCTTTTTTGTCTTGAAAAATTTTATTTCCAATTTCTTTAAGTAGCAAAGTAATTATTAATTAGATTTTAAAATGTCTGACCATTCGGACTGCGATTCCGTAATGGAAGAAGACGCGCCAGAAGTCGCTAATGTCGTGTCCGAACACGATATTTTGAGAGAGGAGAACGCAAGTTTGAAAGCGAGGGTGAATGAGCTAGATAGATGCGTATCTAGCTTAGTTGCTGAGATTAAAAATCTCAGGGAGAGGCTCGAGTTGCAGGAGGGAAATAAGGAAAGTCCTTACTCCAAAGCACACAAAAAGAACATTATTTTGAAAAATGCCCAAGAGGTGACCTTACCTTACCCGGTTCAAAAACAGAAGATGGAGGTGGTCAAAACCCCTCAAAACAAAATTTCCCCACCCGCCAAAAGAGTGAGAAAAGATAGCTCCTCTTCCAATGAAGACTCAAACAAAAAAAGAGTCTCGGAAACCCCAGCCCAACAGAAAACCACTCCAGTGGAGGAGAGGAAAGAAAAAATTCCCCCAATAACCCTGAGAGGTACGTCCGAATGGACTGCAATTTCAAACGCCTTGATGCGGAACGGTATTAAATACCAAAGAGCGACGACAGTAAAGGACGGTATAAGAATCGTCCCACAAACCGCCGATGATCATCGAAGGATGACTGAATTCCTCCACAAAATCAACAGAGAGTTTTACACTCTCCAACGAGAGGAGGAAAAGAAAATTTACGCGGTAGTGAGATACCTACCGCTGGATGCAGATATCCTGACGATCCTTGACGACCTCAAGGATCAAGGGATCGTCGATGCTGAGGTCATAAGGATGACCTCAAATATAACAAAAAAGCCGATGCCCTTATTGCTGGTTTAAACCCAGAATAAGGGTATCTTCGAGGTGAGAAGGCTCTACAACATGAACTGTGTTGTTGAACCTAAGAGAAGGACGACCGGGCCTGGACAATGTTATCGCTGTCAGCGATATGGACATGCCCAAAGTAAGTGCACTTTTCCATGGAGGTGCGTGAAATGCTCCGGTAATCACAGCTCCAAGGAGTTTACGCTTACCAGGGAGAACGAGGAGCGAAATGCTTCTTGTGTTCTCTGTGGAGAGCAAGGACATCCAGCCAGCTACAAGGGATGTAGCGAATGGAAATTGGTCACTAAAAAGGCCAAGAGATCGCCAAGCTCGAGGCCAACACAAAATACTCCGAAGCCAGCCCAAAACTCTTCGGAAGTGAAGAAACCCCAGGAAACTGAAACCAAAGCAGTCAAAGAGACGAAGAAACCAGAGAAAAAGACGGAAAAGGCAAAAATCGTCAAAAAAGCCGAAACCAGGAAAGGAACTTCTGGAATCACTGAGGAACTGGATAAGTTCACGAAAAACCTCCTCAGCACGATGATGCAGAATCTGGAGAAAGAGATTGAGAAGAAGATGCAGCAAATTATTAAGAATATTTAATGGCTGATACGACGATAAAGAACAATCTCATAATCGTCTCTTGGAACGTCGAAGGATTGAGAGCCCGCAGACCAGAATTCCAAGAACTGATTGAAGAGAAGAGACAGGGTGTCATAGCTCTCCAAGAAACAAGACTTAACCACAACGTTCGGATAGCATTTCCCAATTACGATATCTACAGAAATGATAGACCTAACAGCACAGGTGGCGTTGCTATACTGGCTAGAAGGAATATGGATCACCATTTCGACCAAACATTCAATAATCAAGAAGTAGAAGCAATATCGATTATTGTGAATACCAATCGAGGACAAGTGAAGATTATTTCGACTTATAAATCACCGGATAAGGTCATGCTGGAAGAGGATCTAAAAATGCTACTAGAAGGAAGACACCCGAAAATCATAATTGGTGATCTTAACTGCAAATCGCAGGAATGGAACAGTAGGGTGGAAAATACCAACGGGAGAAGACTGAAGTTTTATGCTGAAAAACTTAATGCAGTTGTGATAGGACCTGATATACCGACCTACATACCAAGAGTAAATGGACTACCCGATGTACTGAACATTGTCGTAATGAAAGACATCACTGAAGAAATCAGCATTGATACAATAGAAGACGGAACTTCAGACCACAATCCCATAGAATTCATAGTGGGACATGGCCCAAGAAACGAAGAAGAGACACAAACCAAGGATCGCACAGACTGGGAGAAATATAAGAATTTACTTCAGGAGAAAATCACGGAAATTCCCCAAATAAACACCCGGGATGAATCAGATGAAGCAGTTGAAAAATTGGAAAATCAAATAAAAGAAGCCTATGAAGAAAGCACCAAGAGAATAAGGAAACCAATTCCGAAACATTCACATGGAGATACGCCAAGGGATATAAAGGAACTTATAAAAAAGAACAGAAGACTCAGAAAAATCTACAGAACAACAAAAAGAGAAGAAGACAAGAAGAAACTGAATAAGCATAGCCAGATATTGAAAAATGCTTTAACAGAACTGCGTAATAACAGATGGCACCAGAGATTAAGGGAACTGAATACAATAGATCACTCGGCTTGGAAAATGCAAAAACGCTTACGACGAGAACGGACAGTTATACCTCCACTGCATGGAGCAAACGGAATGGTATATACGAGACTTGAGAAAGCCGAAGCACTGGCCGACTCAATTGAGAGAGAAGCCAGAATAAATTACAGAAATGATGATGACAATGAAGATCTAGAAGAAGAAGTGGAGGCAAACGAAGAACTGATGATGGAACCACCGGAAACCGAAATCATTCCACAACCGGCTCCACCAACAGAAATCAAAGAGATTATAATGAAATTGAAAAACAGGAAAGCGCCGGGAGAAGATAGGATAACGAATTATATGTTGAAGAAATTGCCTAGAAAAGGAATAGCAGCCTTGACGAATATAACAAACGGAGTGATGAGGACCGAATACTACCCAAAGAGATGGAAAACTGCAGAAATGATAGTTTTCAACAAGCCTGGAAAGGAACGGAAATTTCCTCAAAATTATAGACCAATCAGCCTACTATCAGCACTAGGAAAAATCGTCGAGAGGGTTATCGCTAAAAGGCTGAATGAGGAAACAGAAATGTTGAAGATAATTCCACCCGAACAATTTGGATTTCGACGAGAACATTCGACTTCAATTACTACGGCTCATAGAATACGTCACCGAAGGAATGCAGACCAAACAGGCCACAGGATTAGTTCTGATAGATATCGAGAGAGCTTTTGATAGAGTATGGCACGAAGGCCTAATCTACAAGATGAAAAAAGCAGGATATTCGACCAAGCTATGCAAGATTATAAGGAACTATCTGAGGAATAGAAACTTTTATGTGAAAATAGATGGATCAACCTCTCAAATCAGACAATTGGAAGCGGGAGTGCCTCAAGGATCGGTACTTGGACCTCTGCTTTACGTAATATACGTCTATGATATCCCGAAGAATGCTAGAAATATGCTCACCTTGTACGCAGATGACACAGGAATAGCGTTCAGACATCGACGCCCAGAGATCATACACCGGAGACTGCAGGAAGCCATAGATGAATTACTCAAATGGTGCATCAAATGGAAAATACAAATCAATGGAAGAAAGACTCAAGCAATATTACTGCAAAAGAGAAGATTGAGGATGGAAGAAAACCTTGAAGTTGATGGAGAAGAGGTTGAATGGAAAAATGAAGCAACATACCTAGGAGTGACGCTTGACAGAGGACTTACATGGAAAAACCACATCAAATGTGCTGTTGATAAAACAAAAGCCGCAATGAGTAAACTTTATCCACTCATAGGCAGAAGAAGTCATATGAATAAGAACATCAAGTTGACGATGATTAAAACTATTGCGCGACCACAACTCACATATGGATCGGCGGCATGGGGCTTCGCAGCCAAGACCCACATCAAGAGAATACAGGCCACTGAGAATAAACTCCTTAGAATGGCGATGGACGTACCCTGGTTTGTTAGGAACAAACAAATCTACAAGGACTTGGAATGGGAACCAGTTACAGAATTTATGAAGAGAAAGGCGGAAAGGATATTCGACAAAGCCAAACAACATCCAAATGAGGAACTACGAAGATTAGTCGACTACGATCCAACAGAAGAAGCTAGAAGGTCAAGAACCTACCACCGAAGACCCAGAGATCAGTTAAGGATTTAAATGTAACCAAAGAAGAGCTTAACCTATAAAAGCTATAGGCAGCATACAAATATCAACACGACTATGATCGTGTGAGAGTCCAGAAACCATAAGAGTCAACTGGTTAATAGGCAAAATGCCCGGAACCTATGAAGAAGCAGCTAAGGGTTTTTAGTGGGTCTCGAGCTCAGAGAGTGAGAATCCCCACACTGTTCCCCCTCAGGAGAGGGTGTGTTCGTCTGTTTTGCAGATTTTCCCCCTGCTACACCAAAAAAAAAAAAAAAACCTTCAAGAGAATACAGGCCACTGAGAATAAACTCCTTAGAATGGCGATGGACGTGCCCTGGTTTGTTAGGAACAAACAAATCTACAAGGACTTGGAATGGGAACCAGTTACAGAATTTATGAAGAGAAAGGCGGAAAGGATATTCGACAAAGCCAAACAACATCCAAATGAGGAACTACGTAGATTAGTCGACTACGATCCAACGGAAGAAGCTAGAAGGTCAAGAACCTACCACCGAAGACCGAGAGATCAGTTAAGGATTTAAATGTAACCAAAGAAGAGCTTAACCTATAAAAGCTATAGGCAGCATACAACTATCAACACGACTTTGATCGTGTGAGAGTCCAGAAACCATAAGAGTCAACTGGTTAATAGGCAAAATGCCCGGAACCTATGAAGAAGCAGTTAAGGGTTTTTAGTGGGTCTCGAGCTCAGAGAGTGAGAATCCCCACACTGTTCCCCCTCAGCAGAGGGTGTGTTCGTCTGTTTTGCAGATTTTCCCCCTGCTACACCAAAAAAAAAATAAAAACTTTCAATGGACTCGATCGAACGAGAATCGAGAATAAATTTCAGGATAGACGACGATAATGAAGATTTGGAAGAACTGGTTGAAGAAAATGATGAAGAAATGGATGAATTACCAGCGACTGCTGAAAGCCAACATCGCCAAATGAAATAAGTGAAATAATTAGAAGTTTGAAGAAGAGGAAAGCTCCCGGAAGCGATAAAATAACGAATGTTATGTTAAAGAAATTACCTAGAAAAAGTATAGCCGCTCTAACAAATATCGCGAATGGAATTATGAGGACAGAACACTACCCAGAAAAATGGAAAACAGCAGAAGTCATAGTATTCAATAAACCATTCAAAGAGAAGAAGTTTCCACAAAACTACAGACCGATAAGTCTACTGTCGGCTTTAGGAAAAGTAGTAGAAAGAATTATCGCCACGAGGCTAAATGAGGAAACCAAAAATCTGGAACTAATACCACCAGAACAGTTCGGATTCAGAAGAGAGCATTCAACAGAACAACAATTATTAAGGCTCACAGAGTACATAACAGAGGGATTCCAAAATAAACAAGCTACAGGTCTTATTTTACTAGACGTCGCCAGAGCATTCGACAGACTATGGCACGAAGGATTAATATATAAGATGAGATGTGCTGGAAATTCGATCAAAATATGCAAGTTGATCAGGAATTATCTCAAAAATAGAAGATTTTACGTAAAAGTGGGAGGAGAATGCTCCTCAACAAGAGATATAGAGGCTGGAGTACCCCAAGGATCAGTACTTGGGCCACTTCTGTACAACATATACATCCACGACAGTCCGAAAAATCCAAGAACCATGCTAACGTTATATGCTGACGACACAGGCATAGCAACTCGACACCGAAACCCTGAAATAATAGAACGAGTTCTACAAGAGTCGATTGACGAAACAAATGACTGGTGCATAAAGTGGAAAATCAAGCTCAATGGACAAAAGAGCCTAGCAATATTACTACAGATGAGAAGACTGCGACCCACAACAAAACTGGATGTTGACGGCGAAGAAATCGACTGAAAAAATGAAGCCAAATATTTAGGAATAACGCTTGACAAAGGACTTACCTGGAAAAGTCATATCAAACAAGCAATCGACAAAACGAAAGCAGCGATGAATAGACTCTATCCTCTGATAGGAAGAAGAAGCCACATGTCGAAAGAGACAAAATTGAAGATAATCAAAGCCGTTGCTAGGCCTCAACTGACTTATGGATCAGTTGCCTGGGGTTTCGCGGCAAAGAGCCATATCAGAAGAATTCAGGCCACTGAAAACAAGCTGCTACGATGTGCAATAGATGCACCTTGGTTTGTCAGGAATAGACAGATTTATAAGGACCTGAAATGGGAAACCATAACGGAATTCATGAACAGAAAAGCAGAGAAATTATTCGAAACAGCGAAAAACCATCCGAATCAAGAACTCAGGAGACTAGTGGACTACGACCCAGAGAAAGACAAAAGGAGAATGCGAATTTACCGAAGGAGACCAAGAGATCAATTAAAAAGAGATTAAAATAACAACAGAATCTTATTGAAAAATTCAATAAAGTGTTAATCCAATAGAGGATAAACACATAAATCCCAGCACGATAGTGTGCGAGAAGAAAACCGACCAAGAGATGAACGGTTTATAGGCAAATGCCCGGAACCAAAATTCAAGAAGCAGTAGGGTTTTTAGTGGGTCTCGAACTCAGGAGAGTGAGAAACCCCACACTGTTCTTCCTCAGGAGATGAGGGTGGTTCGTCTGTCTTGAAGATTTTCCCCCTGCTCAAAAAAAAAAAAAAAAAAACTTTCAATGAGATGTATAGGTATTTTCTTGGAAGTGAGCTCCCCAACAAAGTTTCTGACTCGGTTTTTGAGAAATCTGAATAAAATTTGAAAATATTTACCAGCATTATACCCAGATAAACAAGAGCGAAACAATATAGATTTGTGAAAGTAAATGATTTATTGGCCTTTAAACAAAGTAATTTTATTATTTTAGTGCCTCATACTAATTTTTTCATTTCGCTTTCTTTTCATTACATATGTCATTCTTACATTAATATATTTATAAACAATGCTTTTAATTGATAAATATCTGTGACTATCGAGTACAGATAGGTTTGAATTATGTACAACTAAATCTACGAATACATTCGTATTGGTGAATTCCCTGAGTATTCTATTGGTCAAAACATCAAGTAAGATGTTCAAACCAGCAGAAGAAATAGAGTTTTTCAATTCCTTCTCCGTCTGCGTGCAAATCCAAAAAACATCTTTAGATGGATATTGTGAGTAATTTTTTTTTCCTGGGAGAATTCCCATTTTATTCGAAATTCTTGGTAAATCGTCAGTTTTTTGTGGAATCTCCGTTTGTGGTGAAATCACAATATCAGAAAGAATTCTTATTTTTGGTGGTCGAACTGCTTCCTCCTATAATGAAAAGAAATTTAAGTATATTCCTATTCAAAAGCTAGTTTATCTAAGTGAAATAGTAGTAATATCGTTTACAAAAAAAGGCAAAATTCCTCATTTTCCGGATGCTTTTAGGCATCAGGAAAAATTAAAATTTCACAACAACAAATTACTTCCTCAAAATCAATCATCATATAAACGTGTAGGTATTTTTCATACCTACCTCATATATTGTGGGAACTGCATTTCGTTGCAAACGAACTAAGCTTTGTGATGTCCGATCAAAACATTCTGCTGTAAAATATTTGGAACAAAACACCTCATAATTCGAAGGTCGCCAGATTCCTCGGTTAACAAATTTCACCCAAGATATACGTCTTTAGGAAATCTGTTAAAATAAAGTTAATCGAATATCAAATAAAAAATTTTTCTTCAGACGATAATAATATACATTACTATCAGATTATCAAGATATAAATGAAAGAATTACGAATACGGATCTGTTTACTACTCATTCTGACCTACGAAATGTTATTCCTGAGATTTTTTTTTATCTACCTCGTCTCCGCTGGAACAACTGCGTAGAGCACATGACACCATTTTATTGTCCAATATAAATCGAAAACATGAACGCAATTTTGTAAATGTGACGAAAATTGAACTCTAAAAAACGCAAAACTGACAGAAAATTCATGAATGTCAGAGTCTCGTACCAATATGGCGGATCTGATTATTCTCTATTATTCTATCTCGATGGCGCCTTCCCTTTATATCTATGCATGAAATACGGTCAAAAAAAGTGACAGAGAGAAATGCACGTCGGGCATGCAGTTGTCTTTTTCTAGAATTTTGATTGGTCCACACTAACCTCTGTGTGAACAAAAAAGAGACAGGTAAATGCCCGACGATAATTTCTCTCTTTCTATAAAAAAGACTATCAATAGGTACAGTTTTTTATAGGAGTTTTTTTTGTCGCGATACGATTCAGATTCACATCTTTCTTTTCAATTTAACAATATCATCGAAAAGACGTATCGAGAAGTGGTGTAGCATAAGAAGTAATTTTGGAGAAATTAGGTATTTTGGTGTTACTCATTCTACTTCTTTTGCAAGGCGTTTCATAACGATTAAATTCGGATATTCTGAATCACCCCTCATTCGCGAAAGTCCTCAAATTGAGGGTAAGTTAACGACTAATTATTTTCCTTTTTTCGTTAAATTATTACGTCACTAATAAATTTTATAATTCATTCGTAGATTTTTTTTTGGATTCTTTTGTCGAAATATTGACTTCTGGACTGGGACATTTTCCTGAGAAGATCAACGGTTGTTCCATCAATTGTCGTCACTTGTCACATTACCACGCTGTGCCAGTGGATGAAACATAATCGAACATCTTAGTATTAGATAAGTTGTGTATATTTTCGTTCTTTGAAATAATTTCTTCAACTGCTCAGTTTCACCGAGTGAACTCTACATTAAAGATTTTTTTTCCTTTGATGATGAACTCCCCTACAGAGTCATAGTTGAAAAGTATGTAGTAATAGTAACTCTAGAAATTGTTGTTGTTTTAACCTTGATTTCAATAAAATGTAAATTAAATTTTGGAAATCAGGCCATTATTCCTAGTAACACTAGGGAGGGAAATTCACCCCCCCTGTTGTGCCTTTACTGTGACATACATTGATATTGTTCACACTAACAGCCTGGAGGGCGGGATATATTATCTTGATTCTCCATAGGTACCGAAATATCCCTCAGAAGCTATGTGGCTTGTACGAGTAATAAGGAGAATCAGTTGTGTTCTGTGTAGGTTTTATTACTGTGTCCTCACGCCACCTTAGGCACAGCACTGATAATTTGAACCCAACAGTGAATGGTGACCCGTACCCGTATGGACTAGAAAATTCCTTATCTAGCCCGGATCGAACTCAGTACCTTGCGGTTGCGAAACACTAAGCCGACGCTTCTAACCACCAAGCTACGCAAGGGAAAAAACAATAATGAATAGATAAAAAAAAATTCACCGAAGTCAATTACAGATGATATAGGGAACACTTTCACTGATGATAAGGACATGGCGGATAAATTTAATAATTTTTTCGTGGATATTGGAAAGAAGATGGCGTCGATGATAAAGAAACCAAATAACGACAGATTCAGACAGTTCAGAAGCAATGATTCGTCCATATTCTTGAAACCAGTAGATAGTTACGAAATTATTCATGTGATTGCATATCTTAAAAATGATGCTGCGCCAGGTCCAGACGGTAGTTCTGCTAGACTCTTAAAATTTTTACACATGCATTTTTTCACCTTAAGTTCATATTATTTATTTAGTATTCGAGACCTCTAATATACCCCTTGAATGGAAGGAATCGTTGGAGATAGGTATACACAAAGCGAATGGAAAAAACGAACTTACTGATTACAGGCCAATTTCACTGATCGGCAATTTCGCGAAAATATTTGAGAAATGCTTGAAGTCCTGTAACGGGTTTGGTTCGGAAAAGGGTTTAATCTCGAGCGCCAGCTATTCTTTCAATAGGGCGAAATAGCAAACCCACCCAGGTACCTACTAGTCGGAGACAGAGTTCGGGTTTATCTAAGGTGGTAGCGATAACAAGTACTTTAAAACCGAATTTATTACAACAATCTAAATTACAGTGAACCATACAGTTATTTCCAAGTCAAGAAACATATATATAGCTGATAACCAAGTTCAAAAATGAGGAAAACAGAAATGCAATAACTTGTCACGGTGATCAGAAAGTGAAATCAATTAATCAAAGAATATTCAAATCGACTATATTCATTCAAACTATCCGGTATTAAAGAAAGCAAACAATTAATAGCGGTTACTTTGATTCCTTCTGAGACAATGATGGATGTACGGGGTTTATACAAAATTTACAGCAACCGGGTGTCTCAGAAAGATCCAAGTCTCTGTAATCGGTTAATTTAGCAATGGGTTTGATCCCGAGCACTTCCAGTGATTTTCAGTGTACAGGCCAATCAGAATTGAAACTATTCAATAAACGGGACGGGGTTGATGCAGATGAAACACAATGCAACAATTTACAGGATAACGGGGTAGTTTATCGTGGTCTCTCCGTGGCAACCTTGGGTGTACACGCCAAGCATTACCAGCAGAAAAACTTCGAGACGTCTGCCGATTGGTTTCTGAGAGAGAGACGTCTGCGGTAAACGGGAAATCTACACGGAACACAACAGGGGTAGTACGGTATAAGTTACTGTGGTCTTTCTGTGGCAACCTTGGGTGTCACACGCCAAGCATTACCAGTAGAAAAACTTCGAGACCTCTTTCCGTCACCAGATAGCCAGGCGACAGAAGTCTGCGTTAAACGGGAAGTCTAAACGGAACACAAATGGGGTAGGACGGGATAGGTTACTGTGGTCTTTCTGTGGCAACCTTGGGTGTCACACGCCAAGCATTACCAGTAGAAAAACTTCGAGATTTCCGTCGACTGGTCTTGGTTCACCAGAGAACCAGGCGACAGAAGCCTGCGTTAAACAGGGGGACTAACAACAAGGATTAACACAATTAAACAAATAAAAGAATGCAACTTTGAATCATGAAGTATGCGGTATCAAGAAAAGACTTACAGTTTGTTCCGGTACGGTTCCACCACCACTTAGCAAAAAAATGAAGAAAAGCAAAAGAAAACTCTAATAGGGAGAATAAGTGAATCAGACTAAAGAATGAATATTGATGGATTACAGAATTAATACCGAATCAAGATTGAAAAATGAACCAATGAATCTAGAATACAGAATCGCAGAATGACTACCGAATGAATAAATGTTCGTCTGGTGGTGCGGCCCTATTTATTAACTCTCCAACATGTGGACGGTCACGTGATCAAAATCGCACTCAAAAATTCGGAATTCTCGAATATTCTCCCCAGAAGAAATATTCTCGGTGGCGGTTATCTCTTTATCGGTAAAAGAAACTGTCGTTATCTGCAATCCACGTTGTTTTATACAAGACACTTTTTCTTTATTTTGGATTCTTACGGCGGATTAATGATGGAAATTTCAATTATACGGAATTTGAATTTATTCATCAGGATTCTGAAAAATATTTCTAAAATGAAACGGCATAACTATATTGAAACTGAAATCTCCATCAGACGGTGTTGCATTGTTTCAACTGGAAAATTCAGCGAAACGGATATTTAAAACGAGGCCTGATTTTTACTCGAAACAATCAAGTCTCGTTACAGTCCCGAACAGCTCAGTTTCTTGAACATTTTAATATCCTAGGCTCAAACCAATTCGGTTTCAGAAAGGAAAAATCCATCAAGGTGCAATGGAACAATTTAATTCACTACTTCTTGAGGGTATGAATGCGGATAACTGATGCATGGCGGTGTTTCTGGACTTGGCAAAAGCGTTTGACACTTTCTCACATGAGCCGCAGTTCGACATACTTGAAGCGGTGGGTATTAGAGGTAGTTCTCTGATGTTACTCAAAAATAATTCAAAAGATAGAGTACTTACAGGGTGGGCGAAATTCGTTGTCTACTGAGGAGATCTCGAGAACTATAGCAGCTAGAAGAAAACGGATGACACATTCTCTAGTCCTTTTTCATGAATAATCCAAATCGAAAACAAAATCGGCTTTCCATTTTTAGATTTCGAGTTATAAGTTATAAACAAAAATTGAGATTTTGACGATTCCGAAAAGTTCTCGTAACTTGTTTGTCTTTGGAGTTACAGATCTGAAAGTTAAACAATCTTAGGCACTTTCATAAGTATAATCTACTGAAAAAAGATTTCTTTCCAATTCAAAAACAACAAATTCAACAAAAGTTTGCATTTAAAAAATGAAAGTTCACTTAATGATTCGAAATGAAAAAATATTTTGAGCTAATCAGTCGATTCTACGTTAAAAAGTACCTGTAGAAGGTTGAAGTTTCAGAGTAACTTCGAAGACAAAAATTTATGAGAACTTTACGAAATTGTCAAAGTCAAAAACGAAGTATCGAAGGAGGCTGTGGTTTTCACCATTCTTTGTTTTTTCCGAAAATGTATCGAATATGTGTCATCCGTTTTCTTCTAACTGATATAGTTCTCGAGATCCTCTTAGTAGACAACGAATTTTGCCTGTACAGTGCATCCCATTTTGGGTGAGACAGCCAGGTTTCTCGCTTATTATTCAAGATAGAGCCTTGCGGTTTTCACGTTCCTGGCCTACCTTTTTGTGAAACACAAGGTGGCCTTATCAGATTTTGCATAACTGTTTCCGTTCATGAGATACAGGGCGAATTTGGAAATTGATACTTTTCCGACTCTTCCTTTATCTCCGAAGTTATTAGAAATATTTTTTTTTTTTGGTGTAGCAGGGGGAAAATCTGCAAGACAGACGAACCACCCTCATCTCCTGAGGGGGAACAGTGTGGGGTTTTTCACTCTCCTGAGCTCGAGACCCACTAAAAACCCTACTGCTTCTTGAATTTTGGTTCCGGGCATTTGCCTATAAACCGTTCATCTCTTGGTCGGTTTTCTTCTCGCACACTATCGTGCTGGGATTTATGTGTTTATCCTCTATTGGATTAACACTTTATTGAATTTTTCAATAAGTTTCTGTTTTTATTTTAATCTCTTTTTAATTGATCTCTTGGTCTCCTTCGGTAAATTCGCATTCTCCTTTTGTCTTCCTCTGGGTCGTAGTCCACTAGTCTCCTGAGTTCTTGATTCGGATGGTTTTTCGCTGTTTCGAATAATTTCTCTGCTTTTCTGTTCATGAATTCCGTTATGGTTTCCCATTTCTGGTCCTTATAAATCTGTCTATTCCTGACAAACCAAGGTGCATCTATTGCACATCGTAGCAGCTTGTTTTCAGTGGCCTGAATTCTTTTGATATGGCTCTTTGCCGCGAAACCCCAGGCAACTGATCCATAAGTCAGTTGAGGCCTAGCAACGGCTTTGATTATCTTCAATTTTGTCTCTTTCGACATGTTGCTTCTTATTCCTATCAGAGGATAGAGTCTATTCATCGCTGCTTTCGTTTTGTCGATTGCCTGTTTGATATGACTTTTCCAGGTAAGTCCTTTGTCAAGCGTTATTCCTAAATATTTGGCTTCATTTTTCCAGTCGATTTCTTCGCCGTCAACATCCAGTTTTGTTGTGGGTCGCAGTCTTCTCTTCTGTAGTAATATTGCTTGGCTCTTTTGTCCATTGAGCTTGATTTTCCACTTTATGCACCAGTCATTTGTTTCGTCAATCGACTCTTGTAGAACTCGTTCTATTATTTCAGGGTTTCGGTGTCGATTTGCTATGCCTGTGTCGTCAGCATATAACGTTAGTATGGTTCTTGGATTTTTCGGAATATCGTGGATGTATATGTTGTACAGAAGTGGCCCAAGTACTGATCCTTATGGTACTCCAGCCTCTATATCTCTTGTTGAGGAGCATTCTCCTCCCACTTTCACGTAAAATCTTCTATTTTTGAGATAATTCCTGATCAACTTGCATATTTTGATCGAATATCTAGCACATCTCATCTTATATATTAATCCTTCATGCCATACTCTGTCGAATGCTCTGGCGACGTCTAGTAAAATAAGACCTGTAGCTTGTTTATTTTGGAATCCCTCTGTTATGTACTCTGTGAGCCTCAATAATTGTTGTTCTGTTGAATGTTCTCTTCTGAATCCGAACTGTTCTGGTGGTATTAGTTCCAGATTTTTGGTTTCCTCATTTAGCCTCGTGGCGATAATTCTTTCTACTACTTTTCCTAACGCTGACAGTAGACTTATCGGTCTGTAGTTTTGTGGATACTTCTTCTCTTTGAATGGTTTATTGAATACTATGATTTCTGCTGTTTTCCATTTTTCTGGGTAGTGTTCTGTCCTCAAAATTCCATTCGCGATATTTGTTAGAGCGGCTATACCTTTTCTAGGTAATTTCTTTAACATAACATTCGTTTTTTTATCGCTTCCGGGAGCTTTCCTCTTCTTCAAACTTCTAATTATTTCCCTGATTTCATTTGGCGATGTTGGCTTGTCTATTTCAGCAGTCGCTGGTAATTCATCCATTTCTTCATCATTTTCTTCAACCAGTTGTTCCAAATCTTCAATATCGTCGTCTATCCTGTAATTTATTCTCGATTCTCGTTCGATCGAGTCCGCCAATGCATCTGCCTTATCAGTATTGGTATAAGCCATTCCCCTTTCTCCGTGTAGGGGTGGAATTTTAGTCTTTTCTCCTCGTAGGCTATTTTGCATTCTCCATGCGGAATGATCGATTGTATTCAGTTCTTGAACCCTTTTGTTCCATCTGCTTGTTCTTAGATCTTTCAGGGCATTTTTCAGAACTTGGCTATGTCGGTTGAGGTTCCTTCTATTTAGATCATTTTTGTTCATCCTATTGTAACGTTTTCTTCACTTGATTAAAACGTCCAACTTATTAAAATTATTTATTTACACTTAATACATTTATAACTCACAAACTGACTATTACACTACTATTTATTTCCACTCGTATTTATTTCCACTAGTCGCTTGCACTTTGAACTATCACTGTACTTGTACTTGCCTACCTGCTCCTCCGCTGGGCTTATATAGGCGCCGGAAACATTCAGGTAGATTCCAGTTATTCTGGAATCTTTCGCGACCGCTCTGGTTCTCGAAAGGTCCGACCGCAAGGGCCGGACTGGTTACACTGTCCCCTCCTTAAGCCTGTTCTGTCCCAGAACAGATTTAGTGAATTTCTCCGAGGACCGTGGCGAAACTTGCACCCATCGCCATTCCTACAGTAGCCATTTTGATGGAAGTAGCACTCCACAGTTTTTCCAGGCTCCCTGGCCTGCTTTGGGTTGAAACTGCACACCAGGATCCGTATACCAGTCCCCTGAAATACCACCTCCAGCATGCTTCGCACAACTCGCCAATTTAGCTGGTCCAATCCACAACCGAGCTTGGGAACAGCTAATTTCCTAACCCCAAAGCGTTGAAGGTCTTCTTTCAAGCTATGAAGTGCCGTCCATAGATTCTGATAGGTTGGCCTCTGATAGGAATGTTGCTTTGTGACTAGGTAATAAATGAACCGACCTTCAGCCTCCAATTTCAAAACTTTTCCGATTCTTGGCTGCTGTCGCAATAGTTGTTCCTGACGTCCAAATTTATTTCTGAATACTCTGGCTATTCCTTTGCTCATACGAAGATCCTCCGCTACGCAATGAGCGAGAGAGTATTCCTCAGACACGGTAAAGAGATCTTGATGTACTTCCTGTGTAACGCCGAACCGTGCAACGCGTGTCTCACCATAACAATCCATAAACTTCTGGTAATCGCTGCTACCTTGCATCGGGGCTTCCACAAGACGTACTTCTTCTTTGTCCTGCGCGTACGGGGCTAATCGGTTGAAATGGACAACCTTTGGTTTTCCTCTGGGGAGCTTCCTTATCCGGTAAACTACATCATTTATCCTCTTGATTATTTCATACGGTCCCTCCCACTGTCTCTGCAGCTTTGGTGAAAAACCTTTCCTCCTTTGTGGATTATGTAGCCACACCAGATCTCCAGTGGTGAATCCACCTTCAATAGCCTTGATGTCGTAGCGCATTTTCATTCGGTCACTTGCTTGCTGCATTTGATTGCGTACCTTGTCATGAATGTAATCCAGCTTGTTCCTTAACTTACTAACGTAGTCCTCCCCAGCTACGTCTTCTCCAGGCTTACATCCAAACTCTAGGTCGCAAGGCAGCCTTATTTCTCGGCCGAACATTATACTGGATGGAGTTTCCTTGGTAGATTCTTGAACCGAAGATCTATATGCCATGGTGAATAGATGTAAATATTCATCCCAATCCCGCTGGTGGTCAGAAACTACTTTGGCTAGATGTTTTCCCATGGTCCGATTCATTCGTTCGACCATGCCGTCTGATTGTGGATGAAGAGGTGTAGTTCTTGTTTTGTGAATTCCCAATTTGCTGCATACTTCTTGGAATAACTTCGATTCGAAATTTTGGCCTTGATCACAATGCAGCTCCAGAGGTATTCCAAATCTGCAGAAGAATTCTCTGACCAATTTATCAGCTACCGTACTTGCCTCTTGATTAGGAATACCGTAGGCTTCCACCCATTTCGTGAAATAGTCCATCGCTACCAAAATGTACTTGTTTCCATGGTCTGTTTCGGGAAAGGGGCCAGCTATGTCGATAGCTACTCGTTCCATGGGAGATCCGACGTTATATTGCTTCATTGGTGCTTTTCCTCTACCATAAGGTCCGTTAGCAGCAGCGCAAACCTTGCATCTTCTACACCAATCTTTAACGTCCCTCTTACAATTTGGCCAATAAAATCGCTGCCTGACTTTTTCCAACGTCTTGGTTATCCCGAAATGTCCACCTGAAGTTCCGTTATGTAGTCTGGTCAGAATGTCTGTCACACGGCTCTTCGGCACAATCAACTGAAGTCTCTGCTCAGTTCCATCTTCATTTTCCCAACAACGTTTCAGAAGACCTCCATCAATCTTCAACGTTTCCCATTGTGCCCAATACGACTTTACATTCTGGCTCAGTCTGGATACTTCTTCCCAAGTAGGTCGTCTACCGCTCTTCTTCCAACTCAGGATTACTTTCAAGTCGTTATCTTCTTCTTGTGCTCTTTGAATTTCTTCAGGTAGCCAGTCGTCTTCGATTACGGTGGTCCGCCTCAAATAGATCTTTTCTTCCAGGCGCGAACAATGGCTGGAATTCTGGGGACAATCAATGGTTTTGGTCGAGCCATTGTCTACCACAGCGACTCCTTTTATTTTCCCAGCTGTAGCCCTTTCAAATTCTGGACGATTTTGCTTGAAACGCCTCCTTTTGTTGCAGTTCCAGCACACAGCATCCTTTTTCCTAGCAAGCAATATTCTGCGGACTTTTTCTCTGACAATCTCCTCAACAGATCGATCTGTTTCTTGCTCTTGTCGTACACGAAGGTGTCCCCTATGCGACGCTTGCTTCGCTGCTTCGATTTCCAAAGCCTGGGCTAAGGCATCATCTACGGTTCTAGGGCGTGCTAGTCTCAGGGCTTGTTGTATTTCACTATCCTTTATCCCATCCACGAATGTCTGGATTGATAGCTGTTCCAGGAAGCTATCTGGAGCAGATGGATAAGCCAGCCTGACTAATCTCGCCACATCAGCTTCAAACTCTTGGAGATTTTCCCCTGTTTTCTGCACTCGGTTCTTTATTTGTGCATGGTATACTTGTTGTAGATGAGCATCACCATATCTCATCTGAAGTTTCGATGTAAGAACTTCGTAACAGGCTTGTTGGCTCTCCGGGATCGTCTGCAGAATGTTGAGTGCTTCTCCTCGTAGAGCTATAATTAATGCCGTGGCTTTTTCGTTGTCGTTCCAATTGTTCACCAGGGCAGCAGCTTCAAACTGTTTTTGGTATGTCGACCAGGGTATTTTTCCATCAAAAGTTGGAGGCTTGATTTTCATTCTACTACCTTCGCCGTCATTTTCCGCTTTCGCTGTGCTGTAGGGTGATGAAGCCAGAATATCTGTTCTGTTTGACATTCTTTTCAAGGAATCTATCAATTTGGCATGATATTCAATTAATCCTGCCATTTCTTCAAATTTTTCATTAACTTCATCATAAACTTTGTCGAACTTTTTATCAACTTCGCCAAATTTTTCGTTCACTATATCAAACTTTTCGTCTACTTTATCAAATTTTTCATTTATGGTTTCCAGTTTCTCATCCACTTTATCTGTTAGTTGACTCACCACATCATTACAATTTTCCTTAATCTGGTCCATTTTTTCATTCAATTTACAAGAGTTCTCGTCCATTTTCTCATTCAATTTTCGAGAATTTTCTTCCAACTTACAAGAGTTCTCGTCCATTTTCTCATTCAATTTTCGAGAATTTTCTTCCAACTTACAAGAATTCTCGTCCATTTTCTCATTTAATTTTCTCAAAAAGTCCATTACCGCTTGAGTCTCCATCGTGTTCTGCAGTCTTGTGGTCACTGGCATGAACTCCAAATATCCAAAATTATTTATTTAATTCGAGCGATGTTGAACCGCACACTTGACACCAATGTAACGTTTTCTTCACTTGATTAAAACGTCCAACTTATTAAAATTATTTATTTACACTTAATACATTTATAACTCACAAACTGACTATTACACTACTATTTATTTCCACTCGTATTTATTTCCACTAGTCGCTTGCACTTTGAACTATCACTGTACTTGTACTTGTACTTGTACTTGCCTACCTGCTCCTCCGCTGGGCTTATATAGGCGCCGGAAACATTCAGGTAGATTCCCGGTTATTCTGGAATCTTTCGCGACCGCTCTGGTTCTCGAAAGGTCCGACCGCAAGGGCCGGACTGGTTACACTATATATTCTTCTGAGTCTTCGATTTTCTTGTATAAGATCTTTTACTTCTTTAGGCGTATCGCCATGCGGATGACTTGGTGCTGGTCTCTTCACTCTTCTCGTGCTTCTTTCGTAAGCTTTCAATATAATCTCTTCCAGTTTATCAACCGCACATGGTCTTGGGAGCTGTGTAGGCTGCTGGTGTCTACGCAGTAACGAAAACCTGAGTAATGCCCACTGATTTCCGATAACTGTTCGGAGATTCGAGAGATCGAATTCAGCTCTGCCAACAAATCCTACTCTCACGTCCCCGAAGAGATAATTGTATCTCGCGTAGCTACTGGGCACATGGCATGCAATGGATGCATGTTATGTGGCAAACGAGAGAGGGTGAAGAGCGAGTTTCTGGCGCTCTATAAAACTGGAGCATACCGGCTAAGGGAGAAAACCCCAACAGAAAATCCTGGCCCTACAAGTCTGGAGGTTGAATCGACGGGCTAGCAACTTGTCATTTGTAAAAGAACACAAACCGCTTAAAATTTTGATCATTCGCCTCGGAACATGGATGGATTCAAACGGAAACGACATATGCTAAGGAAAAGGACTATGAAATTGGCAACCTGGAACATACAAGGCTTGAGAACAAAACAGGGGGAAGTCTTTCAGGAACTGGAAAAGATGAAAGTTGATATTTGCGTTCTCACGGAAACCAAAAGGAAAGGAGTTGGTAGTGAAACTATCGGGGAATATATACACTTTTACAGTGGTGTACCGAAGGATGCTAGAGCTAAGAGGGGAGTCTCGATTGCTGTACACAAAAGAAATAGAGAGCATATTAAAAGCTGGGAAGAAATAGATGAGCAAATAATGACCATGGAATTCAATAAAAATGGTCATCAAATTGTAATAGTGGGGGTGTATGCACCCAGCGATGATGCGGGCACACTAGTGAAAGATGAATTCTATGGAAAACTTACAAATGTACTTACCAACATAGAGAATACTAAAGAAGTGATCATATTGGGAGATTTAAACGGACGAACCGGGAAGGAGGACAATAGTGATGTAGTAGGAAAGTACGGAGAATCTGCAACCAACAACAACGGAATGCGCCTTAGATATTTATGCGAGTCCATGAACCTGAAGATCATGAACGGATATTTTGCCCATAAACATATACATAAATTCACTTCGATACAAGCAGCCAGAAATTTGCGTTCCATAATTGACTATGTCATCCAAAAACAGCATTCGAAACTGAAGACAACTGACGTGAGGGTACACCGTGAAGCAGAGTGTTGATCAGACCACCATTTACTTGTAGCCAAGATTATAGTGAACTACAGAAAGGCAAACACCACAGTAGATGAGAATCAGCAAAGAGGCAATGATACAAGTGAATATAAATTAAACATAGAAAGCCTCAAACAAGAGTCAACTCAATTCCTGTACAAATTAAGGCTTGCTAATAAATTACAAAACATGGAAAATGCCAATCTACCCGCAGAACATCTGTATGGACAGATCAAGGACTGCATACACGAAGCAGCAAGGGAAGCTCTGGGATATAAGGAGAGACATAAGGAGGGAAACCCGGAATGGTACTCGGAAACAATAGACGATCTAGTAAAACAGAAAAAGAGAGCTTATAACACATGGTTGAGTATAGGAAGAGTATAGGATAGAAGGACATACGTTCACTGGAATAGAGAAGTAAAAAAGGAAAAAACAAAAAGAATAAATGAACTGTGGGAGCAGAAATGCGAGGAAGTTGACAGACATATTGGCGGCACAGGAGTAGCTGAAGCTTGGAGAACTATAGGAAGCCTAAGAAAGGAAGGAAAATATAAGAGTAAAATACCACTGATAGGTTTAAACGAATGGGTAGATCACTATAAGGCGTTACTTACAGAAAACAGAAAAGAATTCAAAATAGTAAACATGGACATAGAAACGCCCCGAAACCTAGAAATAAAGGAAGTAACGGTAGCAGAAATAAAGAAAGCTCTAATGAAGTCAAAGAATGGAAAGGCTGCTGGGCCCGGAAATATTCACATTGAGTTGATCAAGTATGGGCCGAATATACTACTTGAAAATCTGGCAAATCTGTTCAATAAGTGCTTACTGGACGGTGATAACATTCCAGAAGAATGGAATATAGCACACATAAGCTTTATTCATAAAAAAGGCGACAAAAGTGTATGTCAAAATTATAGGGGCATAAGTGTGACTAACTCAGTGGGGAGATTGTACGGCCGAATAATAAAACAGAGGATCGAACAAGACATAGAAGATATAGAAGAGCAGTCAGGGTTTCGTGCTGGAAGATCATGTGTTGACAACATATTTGTATTACAACAAATACTAGAAAAACGAATGTCTCGTAGTCTGTCTACCCACCTCGTATTTGTTGATTTAGAAAAAGCATACGACACGGTACCTTCAAAGAAACTTTTCGAAGTATTGACAAGGGTTGGCCTGAGGAAAACCTATGTACGCGCCATATGGAATATGTACAAGGACAGTAAGAGCCTGGTAAAAATGGGGAACACCCAATCAGAAAAATTCCACACAACAAAGGGGCTCAAGCAGGGATGCAGCTTATCACCTACATTGTTCAAAATATACATCCAAGAAGCTATTTATTACTGAAGAAGGAAAACAGCAGAAATGGGAATACAAATGAATGATGAATGTCTATCAACCCTCCTATTCGCCGATGACCAAGTTATCGTAACTAATGACGAGAACGATGCTGACTATATGTTCAGAAAGTTGAAAGAAGAATTTGAAGCATGGGGTCTGACCATAAACATGAACAAATCTGAATATTTAAAAGTAGGAGACCAACAAGAAGAAGACCCAGATCTGCAAATCCATAATCTGAAAAAATGTAGCCAGCTCAAATACTTAGGAAGCATCATTTCGAAAGATGGAACATCAAAAAAGGATATAGAAAACAGGACACAGTTAGGAAAGAAGGCAATCCGATTGCAAAACTCGTTACTCTGGTCAACCAGAATAAAACTTCAAACAAAGATGACTATCTACACATCGATTGTAGAGCCAATTTTGACCTACGGTGTGAATGCTGGCAACTCTCAGAGAGGGAGAGAAGGATGATTCATTCATTCATTCATTGCTGTATCCCGTTGCCGGGAATGAATCTACAAAAAGACGAAAAAGGGAGAAAACAAAAAGAAAAGAAAGGAAAATAAAAAAAAGAAAGAAAAAAGGTGCGAACAGACTTATAATTTTTTCAGGGCTAATTGCGACTGTGTGCTCTCCTGTGACTGTAGAGTCCCAACCGTGACCTACATATCCTACCACACTCCGGGCATGGATAGTCACCAACCAGATCTGGCCGCCGCTGTATCCTTCTCGAGTCTCCATTATAACTGTGTACCAAAGACCTCTACTGTGACCTGTCTAATGCTAGTTGTTCCCAGTTATGATTGGCATTAACTGATTTTAGGGATTGATGTAGTGTATCCTTAAACTGCTTGTACTGGCCTGCTGGTTTCCGGGCTCCCTCAGTGAATTCGCCATATAGAGCTATTTTGGGGAGTCTTGTGTCTTGCATCCTCAGAATGTGGCCGCTCCATCTCAGTCGGGCCCTCGTTACTTGAGTCTCAATTGTTGTACAACTCGCGCGCTGCAAGACTTCTGCATTTGAAACTTTGTGGAACCATCTTATGTGCATTATCTGTCTTAGATGACGTTGCGTTTGTTCAAGCTGTTTAATATGTCGCCTGTAGGGCGTCCAGCTTTCGCTTCCGTAAAGAAGCGTTGGGAGGACCACTGCCTTGTAAACAGCTGTCTTGGTCTTCAGATTGAGGTCGTGATTTTGAAACACTCTATCCTTTAGCTTCCAGAATGCCCGTGATGCCGAATTGATACGGTTGTGTATTTCCGTGTCAAGGTTAGCCCTAGTATTTATGAAGCTTCCCAAGTATTTGAACTGCTCGACCTGTTCTAGAGTTTCATTCTCCAGGCTGATATCTGTTGGAAGGCTTTCTGGCGGACTAACCAGGATTTTGGTTCTGTCGATATTGAGTCTAAGGCCTAAAGCTTCGTATATATGTTTATAGGTGTCCAACATTATCTGTAGATCCTCCGAGCTGCTAGCGATAAGTGAACAGTCGTCTGCATATTGAAGTTCAGTGATAAACTTGGTACTGGTTTTTGCTCTGAGGCGCTTCAGGTTAAACAGGCCACCATCAAATCTGAATCTTATCCCAACACCTCTTACAGGCATACTCATGTCAGCAATCATCGATACAGCTATGGCGAAAATATTGAACAGTAAAGGCGCTTATACGCAGCCTTGTTTTATTCCAGAGTTGGTTGAGAAATGGTCGGTTGTAGAACCATTATGCTGTATTCTAGCGGTGTTGTTGGTATGAAGGCTTTCACAAACTGCTAAGAATTTTTCGGGTACTCCAAGACGTGCCATGATTTTCCATAGCGCTCTCCGATTCACCGAATCGAACGCCTTACTTAGATCGATGTAGGCTGTATAGACCCTTGATTGTTGTTCACGGGCCTTCTCTTGCAGCTGTCGCAGTGTGAAAATTAGGTCCACCGTACCTCGATTTCTTCTGAAACCGCACTGGGATACAGGCAATAGCTTCTCCAAGAGTGGAACCAGACGATTAGCCATAATCTTCGAGAGAATTTTACCGGCCACACTAAGCAACGATATGCCCCTGTAGTTGTTGCAATTCGACGTATCGCCTTTGTTCTTATAGAGGTTGATAACTAAAGCGTCTCTGAAGTCTTGTGGCACATCTCCCTGTTCCCAGATCTTGCGGAATGGTGTTAGGAGACTATTGACAATGTCTTCATCCAAGGCCTTGAATATCTCCGCTGGAATGCCGTCTAGACCAGGTGAATTATCATTTTTCATATTTTTAATCGCACTTATGATTTCCGACATTGAGATTTCGTCATCAAGCGATGTCATCGGACTATACGAGGGGAGCAGGTCTAAAATGGACAAATCCGAGTCGTTATTTTGATTCAAGACCTGTGAGTAATGCTCCTTTCATCTTTCGAGAATTTTTCTGTCATCAGTTAGAATAGCTCCATTAGTATCTCTTATAGGAAAGTTAGCTTTTCTGCTTGAACCATAAACAGTTTTAATAGCTTCGAAAAAACGCCTGTAATCATGGTTATCGGCAAAAGCTTGTATTTCCCTAGCTTTTTCTTTCCACCAGCTGTCCTTGATTTTTCTTATTTCTTGACGGACCTCGCGTTTTATGTTATTAAAACATTTTTGGGCTGCAACATCGCTAGGCTTGTTAATTGCTGTTTTCATCGCTTTGTGTTTTGCCTCCAGAAGGGGTGCGATATGAGTTTCTTTCTCGGCGAACCAGTCTGGGGATTTTCTCTCCTCCGGTGTTTGTAATTCTGTCACATCTATATGTTTCATAATTCATGGAATTCAGTCGTCTGTTCCGGTTTATTCTTGTTTCCTGTAGGGCTATAATATCAGGTTGTCTTTCTGATATTATTTGTTCTATCTCGACTTTCCGAGTGTTGATCCCGTTTATGTTCCACGAGATTATCTTGAGGGATTTCTTCCTAATATCCGTAAGGTCCATTAATTCAGTTTACTAAATAATGCTTGGAGTTTTTCTCCATTTCCCTCTCAATTTTCAACATCTTGTTGAAAATTTTTTCCGTGAAGATATCTAAATGATGATTTAGATAGATAGATAGATAGAAAAAGATATCTGAATCAGCTGATGAGCTGATTCAGATATCTTTTTCTTCTCCTGTTGACTGTTCACAGCCTGTTTCATTGTAAGCTTTTTCTGTCCTTCTTTTTTCTGGACGGGTTTTGGAGTCTCCCTCTTCTTTTCCTGCTCTATAGGTTCGGTCTTCGCTACATGAAGTTTTTGTTCAGAAGTTGTTGTTTTTGTTACCTTCTTTTTCTGTTCAACTGATTTTCGGGAATTTTTCTTTCTGGTCACCAACTAGCTAGCTGGATGGCCCTCTTCTCCACATAAGACGCATGTGGCATTTCTCTCTTCACCTTTTCTGGTGAGTGTGCAGTCATTGCTGCTATGACTTCCTGAGCACTTCACGCATCTCCACGGGAAGGAGCATTTGTTTTGTGCATGTCCGTACCTTTGGCACCTAAAGCACTGGCTTGGACTTTCAGGCCTCTTTTTATGTTCAACCACAATACAGAGGTTGTAGAGTCGCTTCACTTCGAAGATTTCCTTTTTCTGGGTTTTAACCAGGTAGAGAGGTATTGGCTTCTTTGTCTTGTTCGATGTCATTCTGGACACCTCAGCGTCTGATATTTCCTGGAATATCAGGTCGTCCTTAATCAACGCAAGATCAGCGTCGATTGGTAAATGCCTAATAACGGCATATATCTTCTTCTCCTCCTCCATTTGGTAGGTAAAAAATTCTTTACCATGCTGCTCGAAGAATGTTGTGATTTTTCTAAAATCATCTACGGTTGACGCGATGATTTTTATACCGTCTTTAACTGTAGTTGCACGGTTGTAGTTTCTCCTTTTTGTGTAGAGAGCTTTAGATATCTCTACCCAATCTGAGGTGCCCATCATCGTGATGGGTGGAATTTTATCTTTTTTAGGTAACTCCGTTCCTTTTTTTGCGGTCTCTTCGTCTGAAGATGAACTTTTTTTACGCGCGAATTTTGTGGGCGGCGCGTTCTGGGTTTTTGCAACTTGAGTTGCAAAATTTTTCTTCTTTTCCGGTTCTGGAGCTACTTCCTGTTTGGAGGAATTTTTGGGGACCGCTACCGGCTTTGCAATTTCTGCAAATGTGGGGGATTTCTGTGCCGTAATCTGTTTTGCAATTTCAGCAAAACTAGGGGATTGAGGCGCTTTATTCTTGTTAACTTCTTCTCTCAAGAGGCGTATCTCCCCGACCAACTGAGACACGGTTTCAGTCAGTTTATTTATTTGAGCCTTCAACTGCCCATTCTCTTCTTTGAGCCTTACAAGCTCCTCTGCATCTCCATCGCTGAATTCTTCGGTGTCCGTAGCTTCATTGTAGGAGCTTTCATTGTCCGAGACCTCCGACATGGCTTTTTCTCCGTATTGAAACATATGAGGTATTTCGGAATAATAATGAATATTGGAAATCCTTACTACTATGTTACTATTAAGCTATATGGCTAAGTTATATATTTTCAATACTATCAGAAAAATAAATCGACTCACCAGTGATATCCGTGGAACCAGCGATCTTGGGATCTGGACTCGACACTAAATACACTGAATTTGAACGAATTTCCGCTCTATAACACATACACTTATAGAACTTACAAAAAACTTCGGAAGTTTCGTAGACGGAATCAAAAATTCCGTAGCTTCGCTAGTGTACACTTTCACTTCGACTTTTTCTTACACTTTCTCTTTTACAATACGAGAGATGACGTATCGCACTGGTATCATTCAACACATCTACCTGCTTCAACGTCTCGAGGTGAACTGTGAAAATGTTATTAGAAATAATGCCGAGCTTAAAATTTCGTCTGATACAGAATTCTGCGTAGAATCTAGGGGCGTGCTCAAAATTTTTTTTCGGGGTATGATTTTGAAGATACGACACAAACCTAAAATTTTTTCGTTAAGGTCAAACAATGTCATTTTCAACCTCCGAGTCTGAAGTAAAAGAGAAAGTGGAAGAGAAAGTCGAAATGAAAGTGTACACTAGCGAAGCTACGGAATATTTGATTCCGTCTGCGACGTTTGTGTAGATACTATATTTGTTATCCGAATTTTAATTCGTTAAAATTTTCAAAGTTTGTATTCATCTATCAGTGTCCAGATCTTGAATCGTTGGTACTGCAGAAAACATCAGGTGAGCTTATTTTTCTAATTTTTTTTCTGATTCTTCTCATAGCGTAGAAATATTTTGGCTTTATACCATAGTTTTCTATTAGATTATTTCAGTGAAAATTCCTGAATATTTTATTATTTTCAAAGTGTTTGATATTTTGAGAAATCTGAGTATAAAACCATGTCGGAAACCTCAGATAATGAGGGTTCCTATATGGAAGTGACCGATGCTGAAGAATTCAGCGATGGCGAACACGAGGAGCTTGTGAAGCTCAGGGAAGAGAATGGGCAGTTGAAAGCTCAAATTGTCAAACTGACCGAAACTGTGTCACAGTTGGTCGGTGAGATGCGCCTCTTAAGAGAGGAAATGATCCGAAATAATATGCCAAAATCCCCCACTTACGCCACAATTACAAAACCGGTAGCGGGTTCCAAAAATTATTCCCTTAAAGGAATTGTTTCACAACCCGAAACAAGGAAAAATGATACAACGTTGGTTGCGAAGGCCCCAAACGCGTACCCAACTAAACGCGCGCGAAAAGAAAGCTCCTCTTCTGATGAGGAGACCGTCAAAAAGATAACAGGCGCGCCTAGAAGGGATAAAATCCCACCCATCACGATGATGTGTACATCAGATTGGGTACAGATCTCAAAAGCTCTCTATACTAAGAAATTCAGCTATAACCGGGCTACTGTAGTGAAATACGGAATCAAGATTATAGCTACAACTGTAGATAATTACATAAAAATAACTGAATTCTTCGACCAACTTGAAAAGGAGTATTCCACATACCGGATGGAAGAGAAAAAGAAAATTTACGCCGTCATTAGGCATCTTCCAATAGACGCAGATCTGGAATAGATTAAAAATGACCTGAAATTCCAGGGAATCGATGATGCTGAGGTGTCTAAAATGACATCAAACGAAACGAAAAAGCCGATACCATTATATCTGGTTAAAACCCAAAAGAAGTAGATATTCGACATCCAACGACTCTGCATTCTTTGTATTACAGTCGAACCAAAAAAGAAGGCAGAAAGTCCAAGCCAATGCTTCAGATGCCAAAGGTACGGACATGCACAAAATAAATGCTCCTTCCCGGGGAGATGTGTGAAGTGTTCGGGAAACCATAGCAGCAAGGATTGTGAACTCACCAGGAAAGGTGAAGAAAGAAATGCTACATGCGTTTTATGTGGTGAAGAAGGATATCCAGCAAGCTACAAGGGATGTAGCGAATTCAAGCTGGTGACCAGAAAGAAGAGGGCCGACCAAAAAGAGACAGAACAGAAAAAGCCGTCGAATAAAGCAACACTTGCACGAAAAGTTCAGGAAACTGTAATAACCTGACCTGCAGAACAGGAAAAGAAGAAAGAAACTTCTAAACCTATGCAAAAGAAAGAAGAACAAAAGAAGACTCAATTAAAACCTACTGTATATAGTCAACCAGAAAAAAGAAAAATATCTGAACCAGCCGATGATCTAGATATCTCCACGGAAAAAATGTTCAACCAGATAATGTTGAAATTTGATGGAGAAATGGAGAAAAAACTCCAAGCATTATTCAGTAAACTGAATTAATGAACTTTACGGATATTAAGAAGAATTCCCTCAAGATAATCTCGTGGAACATATACGGGATCAACACTCGGAAAGCCGAGATAGAAGGAATAATATCAGAGAGACAACCTGATATTAAAGAAATGGCAAAAAACTCAAGGATTTCGCCGAAAAACAAAATGCCATGGTGATTGGACCAGAGTTAACTACATATCTTGCTTTTGGTATAGGAATACCAGATGTAATAGATATCGGGATATGAAAAATATAACTCAAGAATTCTCTATTGAAACATTGGAAGATGGAACCTCAAACCACAATCCCGTCGAATTGACAATTGGAGAAGAACCAAGAGAAAAACTGATGGAAATAAGAGAATATACCAATTGGGCTAAATACAGCCATTTATTACAATCGGAAATAACAATAAGCAGAGGATCTGGAATGTGCGGTTGATAAACTGGAAGAGATTATATTGAAAGCTTACGAAAAAAGCACGAGAAGAGTGCAGAGACCAGCACCAAGTCATCCGCATGGCGATACGCCTAAAGAAGTAAAAGATCTTATACGAGAAAATCGAAGACTCAGAAGAATATATCGGATGAATAAAAATGATCTGAATAGAAGGAACCTCAACCGCCAAAGCCAAGCTCTGAAAAATGCCCTGAAAGATTCAAGAACAAGCAGATGGAAAAAAAGGGTTCAAGAACTGAATACAATCGATAATTCTGCATGGAGAATGCAAAAAAGCCTACGAGGAGAAAAGACTAAAATTCCACCCCTACACGGAGAAAGGGGAAAGGCGTATACCAATATTGATAAGGCAGATGCACTGGCGGACTCGATCGAACGAGAATCGAGAATAAATTACAGGATAGACGACGATAACGAAGATTTGGAAGAACTGGTTGAAGAAAATGATGAAGAAATGGATGAATTACCAGCGACTGCTGAAATAGACAAGCAAGCATCGCCAAATGAAATCAGGGAAATAATTAGAAGTTTGAAGAAGAGGAAAGCGCCCGAAAGCGATAAAATAACGAATGTTATGTAAATATCGCGAATGGAATTATGAGGACAGAACACTACCCAGAAAAATGGAAAACAGCAGAAGTCATAGTATTCAATAAACCATTCAAAGAGAAGAAGTTCCACAAAACTACAGACCGATAAGTCTACTGTCGGCGTTAGGAAAAGTAGTAGAAAGGATTATCGCCACGAGGCTAAATGAGGAAACCGAAAATCTGAAACTGATACCACCAGTTTGGATTCAGAAGAGAGCATTCAACAGAGCAACAATTACTAAGGCTCACAGAGCACATTACAGAGGGATTCCAAAATAAACAAGCGACAGGTCTTGTTTTACTAGACGTCGCCAGAGCTTTCGACAGAGTATGGCATGAAGGATTAATATATAAGATGAGAAGTGCTGGATATTCGATCAAAATATGCAAGTTGATCCGGAATTATCTCAAAAATAGAAGATTTTACGTGAAACTGGAAGGAGAATGCTCCACAATAAGAGATTTAGAGACTGGAGTACCCCAAGGGTCAGTGCTTGGGCCAATTCTGTACAACATATACATTCACGATATTCCGAAGAATCCAAGAATCATGCTTACGTTATATGCTGACGACACAGGCATAGCAACTCGACACCGAAACCCAGAAGTAATAGAACAAGTTCTACAAGAAACGATTGACGAAACCAATGACTGGTGCATAAAGTGGAAAATCAAGCTCAATGGACAAAATAGCCAATCAATATTATTACAGAAGGAAAGACTGCGACCCACAACGAATCTAGAAGTTGATGTCGAAGAAATCGACTGGAGAAATGAAGCCAAATATTTAGGAATAACGCTTGACAAAGGACTTACCTGGAAAAGTCATATCAAACAAGCAATCGACAAAACGAAAGCAGCGATGAATAGACTCTATCCTCTGATAGGAATAAGAAGCCACATGTCGAAAGAGACAAAATTGAAGATAATCAAAGCCGTTGCTAGGCCTCAACTGACTTCAAGATCAGTTGCCTGGGGTTTCGCGACAAATTACCACATCAAAAGAATTCAGGCCACTGAAAACAAGCTGCTACGATGTGCAATAGATGCACCTTGGTTTGTCGAGAATAGACAGATTTATAGGGACCTAAAATGGGAAACCATAACGGAATTCATGAACAGAAAAGTGTTGAAGTATATTTTATACAGAATGAAGTTTTACAATATTATTATTGACAAATTGATTGACACCTTATTTTTTTTTGACAAGTCCTATGTATTTTGATATTAAATAAAATATATAATTATCATACAACCAAAATAAACGAATGCTTGCTGAAAAACCTTTCCAGCTTCAACACCTTCCCTCATTGGGATATTTTGGTTAATCCCATTTTCTTTGTGAGAGTATGCAGTCTTGGTTTGAACAGAGGTTTTGTCATTAAGTCTGCCAGTTGGTCCTCTGTTGAAACTTTTTCAACTTTCAACTCTCCATCTAGAACAAGTTCACGCACAAAGAAATGTCTTATGTGTATATATTTAGTGCGTCTGTGGAATTCTGGGTTTTGGCTCAGTCTAATAGCAGCTTCGTTGTCCACCATCAATGTTGGAACTGACTGAACACTGAGTATTTCCTTAAATAACCGCTTTAGCCATTCCATTTCTCGTGCAGCTTCACTAGCAGCCACTATTTCTGCCTCTGTTGGGGAAATTACTACAGATGTTTGACGTTGACTAAGCCAATATATAGCTCCACCAGCATATATGCATAAAACGCCCGAAGTGGAACGTCCTGTTTCACTATCTCCTCCATGGTCTGCATCACTGAAGGCCACTAACTCATCTCTTTCCTCTGGCTTGTAGCTAAGACCAAGATCCATTGTGCCCTTCAGATAACGAAATATCCTCTTCACTTTTATACATTAAGTACATTAAAGCACCAACTGCTTCTCTATAAGGGAAGGTTCTGTTCAATTCGTCATTTTCCTTCCCTAATTGAAAACCTTCCTTTACAATTGGAGTTGTTAAAGGCTTGCAGTCTAACATACCATATCTTTCAAGAATTTTCTTAGTATAAGAAGATTGACTCATTAGAACAGTGCCGTTCTCTTCTCTCCGAATTTGGAGTCCAAGAAAATAAGATGCCGGTTTTATTGTTATTATGAATTCTTCTTGTAAACCATTCAAAAATTCGTTTTTCATGGTATTATTGCTGCAAGCTAGTAGTCCATCATCAACATACAAAGCTAACAATAGCATGTCAGTTCTTTGTTTTTTGATAAATAAGCATGGGTCGGCATCAGATCGTTTGAATCCTAGATTTCCCAAAAAATCACTGAATCGTTTATTCCAACATCTCGGAGCTTGTTTCAATCCATACAAACTTCGTTGGAGTTTACAAACCATGCCGCTTTCATCTTCGAAACCTTCAGGTTGTTTCATGTATACCTCTTCCCCCAATTTACCATAGAGAAAGGCAGTACATACATCAAACTGTGTGAGTGACATAATTTTGCTGGCAGCTATGCTTAATAGTGACCTGATTGTTCCTCTTTTTGCCACTGGACTATAGGTTTGGTCATAATCAATCCCTTTCTTCTGGGAGTATCCTTTTATAACCAACCTTGCTTTGTATTTTTCAACCGAGCCATCAGCATTCGTCTTGAGCTTGAATACCCATTTGCAAGGAATTGCCTTTTTTCCAGGTGGTAATTTTTTCAAAATCCAAGTATTATTTTCTTTTAAAGATAGTAACTCCTGCTTCATAGCTGAAATCCAGTGTTCTTTTTCATTACAAGTTATGGCATCCTTGTAATTTAAAGGTTCATGTGACTCACATATTTCTGCAGCAACTGTCATAACGAAGTCATCAAAACGTGATGGTTTTCTAATGTCCTTTCTGTCTCTTAACTGCTGTCTCATTTGTTCAGTACACTGTTCATTTTCTTCAACTACTTCATCAGGCATCACTCTTAGTTCCATATTTTGGTTATCTTCTTCAATGAACTCTTCATCTTTGTCAGTCTCATAATTTTCACCTTTTTCATCAAACTTAAAATAATCAAAAATATTTTGAATTTGAATATTTTGACTTTTATTGTGTTCAGTATTGACTATAGGTAAAATTGCACATTCATCAAAAACGACGTCCCTTGATCTTACGAGTTTCTTTTGTTCTATAGATCATATTCGATAACCATCGTCATTTTCATAACCCATAAGAATACCTTTAATAGCTTTCTTTTCCAATTTCCTCCGATGCTTTTTCGGAACATGAGCATAGCAACTACTACCTATGATTCTCAAATGGCTCAATTTTGGTTTCTTATTAAACCATATTTCATAGGGAGATTTTCCTTCAACACTTGATTTACTAGTCCGATTTAGAATGTATGTTGCTGTATTGATTAATTCTGCCCAAAAACATTGATCGAAAATTCCTTCTCTAGCGTGCATTAAAGCTCTTGCAGTTTCAACAACAGTTCGGTTCTCTCTTTCCGCACACCCGTTCTGTTATGGCGCATATGGCATGATCAGTCTTTGTTGTATTTCATAATGGTTTAGTATTTTTCTTACTCTTATATTGTCGAACTCACCACCATTGTCTGAAATGATTTCTTTCACGCCATATCCTGCAGCTTTAATTTTCGCTAGGACAATGTTCAAATTATCTATCACTTCTGATTTGTGTTTCATGAAATATATAAAACGATACCTGCTATAATCATCCTTGAATAAGACATAATATCGATAGCCAGATTTTGATGGGTCAAATGGACCACAAACATCAGTATGTAACAGTTCACCAGGAGAACTGGCTCGATCTCTTGTACCAAATTTAAGTACATGAGCTTTTCCATAGACTCAACCTTCGCATAATTCACTATCAAGATTAACATCTAATCCCAGTTCCCTTTTCAGTATTGCTTTTATATATCTCTTATGTTGATGTCCAAATCTTTCATGATATAACTGTAAAACATTATCATTATTAACTAAATTAATTTCTTTGGAATTTTCTGGCTTTAAAGACTTCATTTTAAGTTTATACAATCCTCCTGAACAATTTCTTGATCCAACAAGTATTACTTCTCCAGATAGCTTGAAATAACATTCTTCTGTTGTTGAAACGAATTCACTGTTTGGATTCCTATCTTGTGCTGACAATGTTGAAAATAAGTTTTTCTTGATACTCGGAACATACCACACTTCAGTCAGAGGAAAAACTTGTATTCTTCCGTTTACGTTTGTTTTCACTCTAACTGTACCTTTTCCTAATGCTGGTACTGACTCTCCATTTGCTGTTGTTATTTGATGATGATTGTTAAATGGTAAATAGCACTCAAAAACGTCACCAATTTTCTTTATCATTTTCACACAACAATACAACATTTGAAACGGCTAATAATGAAACTTTGTTCTTTGCATCACTAGCTCTATCAGTTTTGTCAGGTTTTGGTGGCTTGCCATCTGCCTTCCATTTCAGGCACTGCTTTATTTTATGTCCTCGTGATTTACAGTATTTACAAAACAAATTGCTCCTTTTGTTTGCTGTATACAATACTTCCTGTTTAGTCTCGTTTCAGCTTGATAATGCTTTTTCATAAGCACACAATTGATTCGTCAAATTATCTATAGTTCTATCTTTGATTGATACGAGCATCCAACTTGACTTGAACGAGAAATAATCTGAAGGTAGAGTTTCTAATATTTTACAAATAAGCAAAATTTCAGGTAAATCACAATGACACGCATTTCCAGCACTAACTCTGTCCTTCGAAATTTCTTTTTGAAGTTTATCCCACAGATTCTTTAGTTTCGATGTATGTGTTGCTATATCATCATCTGCTTGTCTTTCATAGCTGAAGAATTGCATGTACAGGTCATATGTTTTGTCCTCAACATTGCCATCATAAAGTCTACGCAATTCCAGCCAAATTTCTCAAGCGGATGTGAAACGCATTACTTTTTCTAAAGTTTCTTGTGTCATGTTTAGAGTTAGAACTAATAGAGCATTAGTATTGGCCTGATTGAAACCAGATAAGTCTTTCTCATACCTCTGTTTGTCATCAGTTGTAGCATCTTCTGGTAAGGATTTAGGGGCTTCCAATTTTCCTTCGATAACTTCTAAACCACCTTTAATTCCTCTTAACAAAATGCACAATTTATATTTCCAGGTTGACCAGTTTGACTTTCCCTCAAGCAAACCAATTTGTACTTTACTTGCATCCATTTTCTCAGTTTAACTCTTTTGCAATTTATAACTTCACTTTTATTCTGTTTATCAACCATGCTCTGCTACCATGTTGAAGTATATTTTATTCAGAATAAAGTTTTACAATATTATTATTGACAAATTGATTGACACCTTATTTTTTTTTGACAAGTCCTATGTATTTTGATATTAAATAAATATATATATATATATATATATATATATATATATATATATATATATATATATATATATATATATATATATATATATATATATATATATATATATATATATATATATATATATATATATATAGTTATAAAGTGTTAATACCACCTCCGGAATAGTAACTCGTTTAACGCTCTCACCTCATATATATCGCTGTCACCTCCGAAATCGGAGGACAATGAGCCATTCCGAAAATTTTCATTTCAGAATCAAGAGAAAAAATGCTACAAATTTTACAATATCACAGAAATGAATAACGTCGGCTAAATCGAATGTTGGACATTGTTATGTTATTTCAAATGAAACGCTCTATATATTTTTCTATAGATTTATATGATTTTGAGGAATCCTTTGCTCAGAAACATCTGTTTTATTATCGATTATGTTTAATTATTGGATTTTCCCGAAAATTTGAATAGCTTGTACCATCTCTCTGGTTTAAAATACTGGAACTAACAATCTGCACTCAACTAGTAGAATACCTTCTAAAAGAAAAGATCCTTTTACCCACACAACATGGTTATGTAAGAGGTAGATCAACTCAGACAGCAGTGTTTGAGTTCATTTCAGGAATCCTTAATGCCTTGGAGGATTCTAATATAACAGTGGGTCTAATGCTGGATCTATCAAAGGCATTCGATACTCTGTCCCACGACCTTATTCTCCATAAACTTTCTGCATATGGCATAAACAAGCTTGACTGGTTTCAATCATATTCAGCAAACCGCAGGCAGAGAGTGGTGATCTCTCAGAACGGAAAAACAACAGTTTCGGAAGAAGAACTCACAGAGTTCCGCAGGGTAGCATATTGGGCCCTATCATTTTTATCATTTTTCTAAATGACCTAAGTACCATATTCGATGAAACCATGGTTAGGACAGTGAATTATGCAGATGACACAAACTTCACTGTATTGGCCAAGCACGATTTAGAGTTGAGTTTACCATTTTACACTCAACTCTAACTCTAAATCGTGCTAGCCAGTGGTTTGAAGCAAACGGTTTGTGCATGAATTCTGAAAAAACAAGTGCCATCCTATTCAGGACAGCTCATTCCGGTCCCCAAGTGCCTACCAGCATTTCACTGTCTAACTCCACATTAGAACTGACTAAATCTTGTCGTTTCCTAGGCCTCACTATTGAGGTAACCCTTGATTGGGGAGAGCACATTTCCAACCTTTGCAATCAACTGGGTACCATCTGCTACACTTTGGAAGTCCTCAATAAATATCTGGACATAACCTCACTAAGAACAATATACCAGGCAGTGTTTAGGTATGGCATCATGTTCTATGGTAGTTCATACAACCTACATAGAGTGCTGAAAATGAAGAAGAGAGCCTTCAGAATGATCTGGAGGATGAGGAGGACGGAATCATGCAGGGGAGTCTTCAGAAGGAATGGTCTTTTGACTGCTCCTGCTGTACACATCCAAGAAAGCCTGATATTTACATTCAAGAACTAGCACTACTTCGAAGAGAAAACAGTAAGTAATTACAATACGAGGACAACTGCACTAAAATATCCAAGACACAGATTAAGCCTCATTGAAAAGGGACCTGAATATAGATATATTCGTTATTACAATAAGATAGCTCACAAACTAAGAGGAGAATGGACTCTACAACAGTTCAAGAAATTCATCTTCAAACTCCTACTTGAAATCGAACCCTACAGTGTGGAAGACTTTATGGAACACAGACTATAAAGCAGAAAAAGACCCTGTTTCACTTCAAGTGTTTAATGTCATGTGTACACTTTACCTGATATAAAGCACATGAAGAATTATCCAAAACAGATTTGCATTTTTCGATAGATCATACAGGATGTAGGGGAAAAAATAAACAAAATTGAAGTCTTTTGAAGGCCTCGAGTCAACATATTTTGAAATTGCAACCATATTTTTGTCAAGACATGATGAATCTACAAAATGAAGGTAATAATATAGATACATACTCGGATACATATGATTGATTGGTAATTCCCAAAAGCTATGATGAACAGCGGACACTATGATGGACGCATGATGAAAGGAGAAAGACAAAATTTAATTTAAGTATTTTCGCATGAAGTTTTATTATTCAAAATAAATGATGATTCTTATAATTAACAAATCAGGTGCAATTAAAATTTTTGTTTTGGTCTTCGAAAATAACACATATTGATTAAACTTCTACTATCCAAAATGAATAGGTACATAGATAAAATGTATCTATATACAGGATATCTGTAAACAAATGCGAAGGACAAAGGGAGATGATTCCTTAATGAAAATAAGCGGGGCTAGTTCCTATAAATTTTTTTCCAAATAGACAGCTCTTCCAAGATGCAGCCTTGGAAGGCGATGACGAGTCTACAGTTTTTAATTTTTTTTTACAGGTCCTGAAAAACACTGAGTCATAAAACTATACATATTATGAAGCACTGAGTAGATTGGTACCAGTTTCAACTTCGGCAAGCTCGCAGTTTAGGCGGTAACTTGCTATCGATTTTTTTAATGTGTCTCTCCCTTAAATTCAAAAATTTCTGTGAAAATGTTGAAATTTGAGTTATTATGCTATTGTCATAGAAGTATACGAAACTATCAGGTCGGGGGATCCAAGATTTCGGGCCGATTCACATGAAAAAAAAAACATAATAAAATGAATTTCGTGAATACCGAGGCTGAAAACCACTATTCTCCGCTATGAAAATTTTATATTATTCCAATAATATACCGAGTTAATTAATGCTACGTTGCTATTACTATAAGGCCCGGTTGTTCAGTTCAGGATAAGGCCGAGATTTAAGATGATCCTAGATTAACCTGACAGAACTGAACTGAAGTGTCAAAATCAATTTAGGATAAACTTTAATCCCGAACTGAACAACTGGGCCTATTCATGTAGAGTTTCGGATTTTGCGAGAATCTACTGCTTTTTCTTCAAAACAACAACTGCGCTGAAGGAAATGTGATTGACTGTTATCTATATCATTTACATCATTATTTGCCGAACTTCAAAGTTCTGAATGAATTAAAATCTAAACTTGAAAATATACGAGATAATTTTCGCAAGAATTTCAATGAAATCTGAAAATTTTCATCATTCTGGAGCATTCTGGACATCAATAATTCTCGAATCATCCATGGAATAAATTCAATTTTATCCAATATAACACGCAAAACGAAATGTTATTCGAACTCGGCATCTTGAGCAATTCGTTCCTAAAAAGCCCGAATCAGGTAGAAAATTTTGAACCCTTCATATCAGCGTTAACACGTGTTTTGCAGTAAACAGATGCCGATTTCGTTTTCAACGGGCCATGTAACTAGGGTCGGCGTTGGGTGAAAGGATGAACGGTTCTTACAACAAGAATTTGAATTTTCATATGACGGTGAGGGCATTTGTTTTAAAATTTTCAGAGTACAAGAAGTATACAGGGTGTTTCACGAGTAAACAGACAAATGAAAACCGTGAAAAGAGGGCATTGAGCTGAGTTCAGAATCATACCATATACAGGGTGTTCCAAAACTAGTGAATCAAACGTTACACCACGATAGAGTAAACCAAATATTATCGAATGACACCAACATTAGTTCGACGAAAATGTACCGTTTCCAAAATAATCAGAATTTTATTAAAATACATAAAGTTGCCGATTTTCGAACTATTTTTCTTAATAACAGGGCCAGTTTGTGAAAAAGGATATCGATTTTAAATTATATTGAAGTAATATTATTGTTTCATCTCCCCTCATTGAAATTATTTTAAGTAGTTAATCGATAACCATAACCTAAGTAAATGTAAATTAAAACAATTGTTTTTTCTACATGATTTTTAATACTCAGAATAAACAGGGGTGATAATATGGGAGAAAAACGCTATCCTCAATAACAAATTGGCCTTGTGACTGAAAAAATAGTTCGAAAATCGGCAACTTTAGGTTAGGTTTTTTTAAAGACGGTACATTTTCGCTCAACTAATGTTGGTGTCATTCGATAGTATTTGATCTAGTCTATCGTGGTGTGACGTTTGATTCAATAGTTTTGGGGCACCCTATATATAGGTTTCTTCGAGGTTTTTTGAAATTTCTCGAATTTCCGTTTGGCTATAACTCCTGAAATTCTGATCAAGTCGACTGAAAATTTATATTTAGCCTTGAGTTGTTAATTTCATTGAAACAGAGCATTAAGATTCGACAAAAATCTGGACCGGGCTCAGTGAGGCTTTACTTAACTTCAAACTCATAAAAACACCATGTATGTAGTTTTTTAATCATAATTTCAACTTTTTATCTGCATTATTATTGTCTCAAAATGAATTGATTTTTGGGTTGCCCCACCTGTTGATCATGTTCTAGAAATAATTGTTTTGGTCAGACGCCTCTAAGGAATAGAGCACTTCATGAAAATGTATTTAGAAATCAATAATTGATTTTTTTTCAAAGAATATTCTGTTGAATGTGTTCAACAATTATACCATATTCGGTCTTCAAAATACTCTTTCACAAGGATAAAATGTTTCAAAATTGATAATATCCAAATATGGGTGGAAAAACTACGCTATCTTGAAACTAAAATTTAAAACTTGATATTCAGAATGAATCTATTTTTCTATGGACAACTAGTTGTGTGAATAAAAACAAAGAAAGAAATCGCGGGGTGTCAGATCTGGAGATCTAGCAGTCCAATATTGGGGTCCTACCCTTCTAATAAAATGACCTGAAATACTGATAAATACTTTTGCTGGTGCATGAATATCATCAATGTTTCAATAAAAAATTGTAATAAGACCAGAACAATCCATAGATTTCCATAGATCCAATAATGACTATAACGGAATCAGTGAAGAATTCGAAAGTGCATTTATCATACTTATCCGAGGTGCCAATCATTACCTTCACTAAAAGACCAAATGAGGTGAAAACCAGTTCGGAAAATTACTTCAGTTCCACGTTGTCCATAAAAAGCGATTCATTCATAAGACATCGAATTATAATTATTATTTTCCTGATCATGAAAGCGTAGTTTTTTATTTCTATTTTTGTTCATTATCAATAACAAAGCTTATTATCACTGTTAATGACTTATCTGAATGACCAGATATGCTATAGATATCAAAAACAAATGCAAGACATATATTGAGAACGAAAAAATTCAGTTGAACATTTCCAATTCCATTTTTAGATTTCCTCAGTTGATTGGCGATCATATTCATCCCATTAATTAATGTGAAGTAAAAGTCAATATGCAGCGCTGTTTTTTCCAGACATTTCACGATCAAACAATTATTCATTAAAAATAATCTGAAAAGGCATACCAAAGTTTCATTGATTTTGAGAAAATCAATGGAGATACCTGAAAAATTCAAAATTATGACGAGAAAAACTACAAACAGAGTGTTTTGCATGAGTTTAAATTTGAATATATCCTCAATGAGTTCGGTCCTGTGTTCGTCAACTTTTAATGTTCTGTTTTATTGAAACTTAGAAGTTTAAGCGGATAATGAATTTTTAGCCGAATCCAACTAAAATATGTGGAGTTATAGCCGAACAAAAATTAGGGAAATTTGAATAAACTCCTCTCTTTATCGGAAACGGAATGCCTAAGACACACATATGAGGTGTTTTTGAACTAAGCTCAATGCCCTCTATTCACGGTTTTCGCTTGTCCGTTTACTTGTGAAACACCCTGTGTACTGAAAAATTTCAAAAGACTCCTCGAGCAATTAAGAAATGCCATTAAATCAAGGAGTTTCTTTTGAACCGCTATGATGAAAAATGTCAATATCCAGTTATTATTATTATTTGGGGTGATTCATCGAAAATCCCCAATATCTCGAAAACCAAGGCACTTTTGCCAAACGTAAAATATATTTATTTGAACCGCCATAGAGTACTCTACCCGCAGGCTCCATATTATCCACTCATTACGCCACACCCTGTATAATTATTATTATTATATCAATGTATTGAAAATAAACAGACATGAATACTAGGCAGTTGTTTTGTTTGAAGGTGAAGCTCCTGTTGCTTCAAACTTCTTTTAATTATTTTGACGCAAGATGATTTTTGTTGAGGAATTCAACATTCTCGTAATTATCCGTTCATTTCTTCAAGAGATACCCATTCCCTACCACCTATGAGTATTCAATTCAATGCTAACACTGCATCAAATGCATTTCATCTTCGGGTTGATTTTTTTGAATTCTACAACTGATGTAACGTCTTCAGCCAAAGAAAATAAACAACAGTAACTCTCCTCAAGCTACTGATTACTTCTATTTTCCATGTAAATAAATAGATTTGGTATGTCTTCAATCAGTTTGTATAAATGTCAATTATGTTCGTTACATATTTTCGACGCAATATTTTCCGAAGTGATTTGACATTGTGATGAAATACGTAATTACTGAGAGTCTCACGTAGAACGGACTACGTAGCACTGATTTAAAACTCAAAAATGTTTTGACAAGCGTCTTAACCCAACATTTTCGTACCATACAGAGTGAAAGGTATTCAATTTCCATGGCCAATCCTGTGCTAAAATGAAAGTGAATGAAGTATAGAAGCTGAAAGTAAAACGTATATCTTTGTTGATTCATTCGGGAAAAACATTTCAATGGAGTTCCTCATGTCGTGAATATAATGCCCAAAATTTAGATAACTATTTCATACCAGAACAAATTCGGTAAAATTGTCTTTGGAATGAATCTTATATGTAACGAAAAATTTCATTGTCATGTATCATTCATTTTAGGACCTATACGGTATTAAACTCCCCTATCGGACGAAGTATCGTAGACATAGCATACTTATTCAAAACTGTTGATATTCATGAAGAAAAGATAATAATTTCTGTCCAAATTCATTTACTCCGAATCCTTATCAATCAATTATTAGCGTATGAAGTTTATTAATATCAGTATCGTTCTCGAACTATTTACAGGTTTCAGTATGTGTGAATGAATCGGAAGAGCAGCTGTATTCTGTATATGAGTAGAATTCAAGCTGCCCTACTTTCTGTCCTCCTGAAATCTGGCAACGTTGCGGGAGGTGAGAGCGCACTACTAATAAGAAATATATGCGGAGGTAGTAAGGTCTGATTCGTTCAAAGAAAAATTTTTCAATGAAAATCTTTTCCCCTCTTTAGGTACCCCTGTTATTTACCTTCCCCTCTACATATATAAGCAAAAATTATTCCAATTAAAAAACTCCTTCACCCGGAGGTCAGGTCGCCTAATGAAATTAACGGAGGTAACAACGAACTACGGGTTCATATATATATATATATATATTTTTTTTTTTTTTTTTTTTTTTTTTTTCACCATTCCGGGTTATTTTCTGGAAACAACCGGGTCTGTAGGACCAAGGTTGTTTCAGGAAGCTAGGTAGTGGTCATGAACATGCGAACAATTCGTGTGGTCCATAGTATGACCTCCTTCTGTGCTTGACTGATGAGTTGCTGGTCCAGTTCGAGATGTTTTACGTTTTCTACTAGGTGTGTCTCTACCAGTCCATTTGAGGAGATAATCAAAGGCAGAATTGAAATCGATCTCAGGTGGTAGATTTCCTTCATTTCGAAGGCCAGGTCATGGTACTTCAGCAACTTCTCAGAGTAGGCTCTAGCAATGCATTAGCAATGCATATATATATATATATATATATATATATATATATATATATATATATATATATATATATATATATATATATATATATATATATATATATATATATATATAATTATCATAGAACCAAAATAAACGAACGCTTGCTGAAAAACCTTTCCAGCTTCAACAAAAAGCAGAGAAATTATTCGAAACAGCGAAAAACCATCCGAATCAAGAACTCAGGAGACTAGTGGACTACGACCCAGAGGAAGACAAGAGGAGAATATAAATTTACCGAAGGAGACCAAGAGATCAATAAAAAAGAGATTAAAATAACAACAGAAAGTTATTGAAAATGTTGTGTTAATCCAATAGAGGATAAACACATAAATCACAGCACGATAGTGTGCGAGAAGAAAACCGACTAAGAGATGAACGGTTTATAGGCCCGGAAACAAAATTCAAGAAGCAGTTAAGGGTTTTTAGTGGGTCTCGAGCTCAGGAGAGTGAGAAATCCCACACTTTTTCCCTTTCAGGAGAGGGTGGTTCGTCTGATTTGCAGATTTTCCCCCTGCTACACCAAAAAAAAATTTCAATGGAACACCCCGCATTTTATTACTTCGTTGAATTCGTTTTTTTTTTCCTTCAAAATGATATATTAAATGCACTCAGCTGTATTGAAAAGGTTCATCAATTATGTATTAGGGAAAATGGACAGAAATTTGAACAGTTTAATTAGTAAGATATTATGCAATGGTGAGAATTTGTATCAATGATAAATATTTTATTGTGTATTTCTTCTGTATCTAATTTGTATTATGATTTTATCTAGTTAGATACCTACGTTTTGTTTTTCGTGTTAGTGATCAGTGTATTATCTTTGTTCGCCTACTATCCTATAAGTAAAAATCACAAATGAAAATTATCCAAATGATTCATCTTTTATATGGGAACTCCATGGCTCACTAACAAATATCATCATTATGTGATGTTTTAATGTTTTTTAGCATTTCTGAACATACTACCTATATAAAATTATACATCATTTTGAAGGGAAAAAAAATAACAAATTCAACGAAGTAATAAAATAAAGGGTGTTCCATTGAAAAAAATATAAGTTTGTGTCGTATCTTCATAATCATACCTCGAAAAAAAAAACCGAGTGCGGCCTGGATTCTACGCAGAATTCTGTATCAGACGAAGTTTTTAGCTCGGCATTATTTCTTATAACTTAGGAGATAAAGGAAGGGTCGGAAGAGTATCAATTTCCAAAATCGCCCTGTATCTCATAAACGGAAACAGTTATGCAAAATCTGATTAGGACAACTTGAGTTTCACAAAAAAGTAGGACAGGAACGTAAAAACCGCAAGGCTCTTTCTTAAATAACAAGCGAGAAACCTGGCAGTCTCACCCAAAATGGGATGCACTGTACAGAGGGTTTCATTGGATAGGAAACTGAGTGGAAAAAGATACATCGATTATGGATATACCGCAGGGAACTGTCTTGCGACCGTTTTTATTTCTCATATACGTGAATCAATTGCAATTGCTGAAGATACCAAACGGCGAAATTTTATCTTCTGCCGATGATAAGATGTTGTTTTTTCTGGGGAATATATGAGATGGGGTGTATCGAGATGACGAACAGGGTATGAGTGTTGTGAATGCCTGGCCAGCGGAAATCCTGCTTAGTCTTAATATTTGTTAAATCTAATTTCGTGACGTTTTCTTCGATGAGGAACAAATAATCTAATTTTTCTACACTTTCAGTACATATACCGAAGATAACTGGAAACAACTATCGTTAGACAGGTCACAGTGGAGGTCTTTGGTACACGGATATAATGGAGACTCGAGGAAGATACAGCGGCGGCCAGATATGTTTGGTTGCCCGGAGTGTGGAAGGAACTGTAGGTAACGGTTGGGTCTCTTCATTCACAGGAGGGCACACAGTCTCAACTCGCCCTAAGAAATTATAAGTCTGTTCGCACCTTTTTTTTGTCTTTTTGTAGATTCATTGTCGGTAACAGAAATGAATGAATGAATGAATCGGACTGTGAAGACTCGAGTTGCTCATGTTCGGGAATATATAGGGTAACTAGCACAAGGTATTTAGGTTTTTCAGATATCGATTGAAATTCAATCTGGGAGGATTCTGCATTTTCTGAAACTTTTTAGGCATTTAGGTATTCATCTGGATCAATATATAAGATGGGAAGCACATGTAAAGTATTTGAAGACACGCCTTAGAAGTGTAACATTTATTTTCTTCTGAAAGTTTACGATTCGCTAGTAGAATCGGCATAGAATAAATGAATTCGTTTAAAAAAACTAAATTTTGTGATTGTTTCATTCAAATGAAGATATTTTCATAGCTGTATTTTCTTGTAAAGGTTGAATAATAACATCCTGTACAAGTTCTGGTAATTGATTGTCTTCGAACCGAACAAACACATATTTCACGTGAACCAATTTACAGCCATAGTAAGTATAGCTGTGTTGGAATTTGACGGTGAGCATTTCGCCAAATATTTGTAATGAAGCTCGCTCCTAAGAACTGCTGCATCAATTCTGATTGACAAGGTGGCATATTCGACCCATCTACATTCTTTATTTTAAATTTGAAAGAATCGTTTGCAGGGCTAACTACATGATGCGGGATGAAAACATCGAATATAAATTTTAAAGCTGTATGATATTTATCCTCATGTACCAAGGGGCCAACACAACGTTCTAGGTTTTCAATTTTACAGACATTGGATAGGACAAATTCAAAAGATTCAGCACTAGAATTCAGAATGTCTTTGAACCGCAAAAGTTCACATAGGGAAAAAGTGCCAACAATATTGAGATATTTCGCTTTTACATTCATAGGCTCAAGATAGGAACCATCAACACTCAGCCCCCATGTAATAGAGGACAAATTGAAGTCTTCAAATATCAATAACATTCCTCTCTCAAAATGCTGTCTCGTACTCAGTAAATCGGGGGCAAAAACATCAATCATCATGTCAGCTGAAGGGACACAACAAAGAAATATCATCGGTTTACCTACAGTTATTATTACCCAAACATCATCAGCATCACACTGAATCCTCGGCAAGTGAACAGGAAAACAATTTCGAACAGCTATTAATTGATACAGGAAAGAGCATCACGCCTAAACAGCAATGAATACAAAAATAAGAATTAATTCAGATGCATACCATCCGCTGATATGAATATCAACAAGTTTTACGATCTGAATTGAACTAGCCAATTTGCCATCGTCAGGGCCCCAAATGGAGTACGCTCCTTCGAAGAAAAGCAGATACTTACCATGGTTTCGGTCTCATTTGACCTCGTCAAATTCAGTAACACAGTGACTACTGAGTACTATACAGTTACACAGAGCGCCACCCAGTATGAAACGATGTCCGATTCAATCCCCTCCAGATAGAAACCCAGACGAAGACGATGGCTGTATTCGGGTTCGGCTTTCTGACAGTCTGAGAATTGTCTAGAACTGCGCAAAAGTGTTGCTCCCTAGTATTGAATCTTCCGCGCAGTTCTAGAACAATTCTCGGACTGTCCGAAAGCCGAACCCGAATACAGCTACTATGTCCCATATTTCCTTCATCCTTCATCCTTCCATATTTCCTTCAGTACGCCGCGCTTATTCGCTTTGCGAACAACATGCGTGTAATGAACTGAGAGGTTTGGGAACACGCTCAGATCACAGCAGAAATGATGCCATCGGTAATAACATGAAAAAGGATCACGTCTAAACAGTGAGGCAATGAATACAATAATAAGAATCAATTCAGATGCACATCACCCGCTGATATGAATATTAACAAGTGTTACGATCTGAATTTAACTAGCTTATTTGCCATCGTCAGGGCTATTAATACACCACCATCTTCTTTCTTCCCACCACTGGACAATGATCCCGACGGAAAACACTAGTGATTAGTGTCAACTAGTTTTCAGTACCAAATATGACGTCATGGAAATTTGCCAAATATTGGCAATCCACTTTTATTCTGATAATATTTGAATAAAAAGTGTCGACATCTATACACTTTGGTAAGAAACTATGTTGTTGATTTACACGAATCACTGAATTTGAAGTTTTTTGTCTGAAAATTTCGAATGAGTAAATCGAATTCTGGACTGTAACAAAAAATAACTGTGCCTCAAACAATATTCTAAGTATTTCCTCACGAGGAGGGGTAAAACAGTGAAATACACTTTCACATAAAGTCCGTTATTTCCGAGAATTCTTGTGATTCATTTCAATAACCTATAAATCATAATACTCGTATAATGAAGATTGTGAAGAGAAATTGAAATTTTACAAGGGACTCCGTTAATGTGCACGGTGTAAGTCCGTCCTCCCTTTCTGAAACATTTGTTTACATCTATGACCTAGCCTGATTTTTTGTTCGGCCATTTGAACTCAGCTTATCGAATAATCAAAAACCTTCAACTCCTCTCATATAGATCAATCAAGGGGAGGGGTGTTTCGTCCAATATAATTCGTTTTCAAACCTCCGTCAAGTCCTGTCAGCATTGCGCGATTGAAGCGTCGTCGCGCCGCCGAGTGTCTGCCATACGTCCGAGATCGTGAAAATTCGTTTATCTGAGTTTCCCAGCTTTCCATCTTCCGCAGTTAGTTGTGCGCTCGCAACCCGTGGTGTGTTCGGAACGCCTTTCGCTTCATACTTCTTGTACTGGCTTTCTCATTCTTCGCATAGACAACTCTACGATTCCCGAAACTTTCCAAGGTAAGATTTTCAGTTTCGGAATCTCGCTGAGGAAAAATCATTATTATTGTCGTGAAAATTCCGAATTTTACACATAATCCTTTATTTATTCAGAGTTTTCGTCTACGAAACATAATATAATGTTTTAAACCGCACACGTTTCTTTCACCAATTTTTATTACGGTTTCAAGTCTACAATTTTTCCTCCAGCGACTGGAGAAATTTCTGGATTTTTTTATTGGAAACGGAAATGGAATGAAATAGAAAGATAGATCAAAAAAAGGAGATAGATCATAAAGACAACATAGATCATAAAATAAGTAATTACGAGTAATTATTATTCAGATGAATTACTGCCCAAAATATTTGTCAGGTGGAATATCTATAGCAGAATCACAATTTATTTCTCTACTCTATTCACTTTTATGAGAGTACTCTGAAATTTGACACATTCCCCACTGTATAGTTTAAAAAGTGAGGTTATGACGCCTGTCAAAGCAATTCTTGGTTTTAACTCAGCGCCATGCTTTCCATTCTACGGGAGAGGTTCAGTAAATACGTATAATAAATAATAATTCGATAAAATTCATCGAAATGTGAATTAACCCTCTAATACCCAAGTTTTTTTTCTTTTTTAAAATTATTTCCGTATAGTTTCAAGTTAGCTCATGTATAATCTGCATCTTTTTTTCGCAAATAGTTAAATGATTTACATTAACACCAGTTCTCACAAAATTAACCTATACTGAAGCGGATATGTACAGTTGAACTAAACTGCTCACAGGGAATAATTTTGTATCCACTTATATGCAACAAGTCTCAAGGCGGAGTTGGGTATTAGAGGGTTAACTTCAAGAAATAAATGAATTCAAAAAGTTATGATGAAAATAATTGATGTTTATACAAACTAATTGAAGGTCTGGTTATTTGCATGGAAAGAAAAGAGATCAGTTTTAAAATATATTTATTTCAGCTATGGAAGAAAATTTAATTGTTGATATATAATGTGTAGATTTGAGAAGAGTTAATGTTGATTTTCTTCTTCGCTTAAAGGTTGAAGACGTTACATTAGTTGTTGAATTCGAAAAAATATACCCAAAATTAAAATGCATCTGACGCAGTGGTAGGAAATGGGTATCTCTCAAAGAAATTGATGGATAATTAAAAGAATGTTGAATTTTTCCACAAAAATCATCTTGCATAAATGGAAGTCAAAATAGTTGAAGGGAGTTCTAGGCAAGAGAAAAAATTCAAAAAGAAGTACAGTGTACAGCACAGTTCAAGCGCCTAAGTGGGCGCATCGGAGGAATGGTTCTAGAACTGCGCAGAGGATTCGATACTAGGGCGCAACAGTTCCGAAATTCGAACCCGATTACAGCCAGTGCTATACTGTACTGACGAGGGAAAACGATCTCGAAACCGGTCTACAGTTGCACTTGAATATTTCGACTTCTCTGGGACCTCCTATGATAATTCATGACTAACTCACATTATTGGAACAATTCCTTCATATATTTCCTATTTCAAGAGGAATAATAATGTATTGATCCCTATATTATATTTCTCGTGAATAGAATTCCATACTAAAGCACAGTAATCAAGTTGGGTACGTACTTAACTGAAATATACTGACTGAATAGCTAATATATTCTTAAATTCCTTGCAATTGCGCGAAACGAAACCCAGAGTTCTATTGGCTTCACAGATAATCCTACTGATATGCAGGTCGAAAGAAAGCTTGCTATCGAACAATACTCCTAAATCATTACATTCATTTACCCTCCTCAACGCATTGTTGTCTACATTATAATTGAATTCTTCGGTGTTACATTGCACAGATCATCAATAAATATAAGAAAAAGGGGCCCCAGATAAGAACCCTGAGGTATCCCCGAGCGCGCAATAAAATAAAATGACTTGACGCCTTTCAAGGCAAGTGTCTATCATTCAGAAAAGATTTCAACAACATTACAATATTTGGTGAAATACCAAAACGACCCAATTTCTTCAAAAGCAATTTATGTGATATCCTGTCGAAAGCTTTACTAAAGTCAGTGTAAATTACATCGATCTGTCTTCGATATCTAAACAATCCGACACATACTGTGTAAAGGTACAAAGGTTTGTTACTGTACTCCTTGAGCGCATGAAACCATGTTGATATTCAGACAATTTATTAGAAACATGTGAATAAATCAAGTCGAAAAGTTTAATCTCAAATAACTTGGAAAAAGCTGAGATGAGGGCTATAGGTCTTTAGTTTTCAATATCAGCGGGTTTTCCTGACTTAAACACTGGAAGAATACGTGACAAATTTTAGGGAATTTATTAGTCTTCAAGATCAAATTATCTTCAAAATTCAAGATTATCATTTTACTCTTTAGCTTCTTTGCCGCCCTTAATACTTGGTCTTCTGAAATAACTTTGACTTGAAAAGAATCAGTAGGGCTGAATGAATCATCCAAATCATCACATGATACCGTATTACATTCTGAATCATAATAAACACTCTGAAATTGATTCGCAAAAGCATCAACAATGGACTGTGGGGATGAAAACTTTTCGCTGCCATCATACATCTCACCGGGTATACGAGTTTTATTATGCTTGGAATTCAAAAGGGATCAAAAGTCACGAGGATTTTCGATCAAATTATCGAATTTTTTGATGATATCAGAGTATGAAGTCTCTATTCCATTTCTCACAACTCGTCGCATATTGCTGAAACGTTCATAATAAAAATGACATTAATTCTCTTATACATTTTATGGTAGTGATGTTTTAGCTTAATATTCTTAATGAGATCTCTTTTATACCAACTGGGGTACTTATGGGTGTTACTATTGACAAGAAGGCAACACTGAGAAAGTATTTCCTAGACTTTATCACTGAATCCCTCACAAACGTCATCAGAATCCGAGAGAACCATAAAAAAATTCCAATCGGTACCACCCATAAGTGTAGTAAATTTCCGGTCATCAAGTTTACGAAAATTAAATTGTCTGATACGATTTTCTTCTGTCTACATATATTGCAAAGATAAGTTTACGGTAAGACATGGATGGTGTGAATCTATTGGTACCATCGGATCAGGGTGGTTCAAAACTTCACATTTTAGATTCTCAGAAATAAAAACTAAATCAAGTAATCTATTATTACAATTTGTAAAAAAATTATTTTGAACAAAGTTGAAGAAGTTAATAAACGATTGATACCTAAGAAGCAAGTCTGATGACTCATTAGTCTCATAATAACATTGCAAATCAGAAATATGGAAATCACCCAAAATGACAACAGATTCAGAATATTTGAAATCCTCCGGAATTCCGAAAATTTCATCATAAACAGCAATATTTGTTTCCGGGGGAATATACAAAAATATTAATTAAAATATCACTTTTGCTGGAATAGAAATCCTCACACATACCATATCTACAGATTCCACTGAACACTCCAACTTTTTTTTTTGGTGTAGCAGGGGGAAAATCTGCAAGTCAGACGAACCACCCTCTCCTGAGGGGGAACACGTGTGGGGTTTCTCACTCTCCTGAGCTCGAGACCCACTAAAAACCCTTAACTGCTTCTTGAATATTTGTTCCAGGCATTTGCCTATAAACCGTTAATCTCTTAGTCGCTTTTCTTCTGGCAAACTATCGTCCTGGGATCTATGTGTTTATCCTCTATTAGATAACACTTCAATGGATTTTACAATGAGATTTTGTTCTTATTTTGAACCCTTCTTAATTGATCTCTTGGTCTCCTTCGGTAAATTCGCATTCTCCTTTTGTCTTCTTTCATGTCGTAGTCCACTAGTCTCCTGAGTTCTTGATTCGGATAGTTTTTCGCTGTTTCGAAAAATTTCTCTGCTTTTCTGTTCATGAATTCCGTTATGATTTGCCATTTCAGGTCCCTATAAATCTGTCTATTCCTGACAAACCAAGGTGCATCTATTGCTCATCGTAGCAGCTTGTTTTCAGTTGCCTGAATTCTTTTGATGTGGCTCTTTGCCGTGAAACCCCAGGCAACTGATCCATTAGTCAGCTGAGGCCTAGCAACTTTGATTATCTTCAATTTGGTCTCTTTCGACATTTGGCTTCTTCTTCCTATCAGAGGGTATAGTCTATTCATCGCTGCTTTCATTTTGTCGATTGCTTGTTTGATTTGGCTTTTCTAAGTAAGTCCTTTGTCAAGCATTATTCGTAAATATTTGGCTTCATTTTTCTAGTCGATTTCTTCGCCGTCAACTTCTAGATTCGTTATGGGTCGCAGTTTTCTCTCCTTTATTAATATTGCTTGGCTCTTTTGTCCATTCAGCTTGATTTTCCACTTTATGCACCAGTCATTTGTTTCTTCAATCGTTTTTTTAGAACTCGTTCTATTAATTCTGGGTTGCGGTGTCGAGTTGCTATGCCTCTGTCGTCAGCATATAACGTTAGCATGGTCCTTGAATTCTTCGGAATATCGTGAATGTATATGTTGTACAGAAGTTGCCCAAGTACTGACCCTTGGGGTACTCAGGCCTCTATATCTCTTGTTGTGGAGCATTCTCCTTCCACTTTCACGTAAAATGTTCTATTTTTGAAATAGTTGAATATTTTGATCGAATATCCTGCACATTTCATCTTATATATTAATACTTCATGCCATACTCTGTCGAATGCATTGGCGACGTCCAGTACAACAGGACCTGTAGCTTGTTTATTTTGGAATCCCTCTCTAATGTATTCTGCGAGCCTTAATAATTGTTGCTCTGTTGAATGCTCACTTCTGAACAGGCCCGGACTGGCCAGGTCCGCAGGTCCGCGATTGCGGAGGGCCCCCGGCCCGAGGGGCCCCCACTAACGTAGATAAAGATAATAAATGAAGTAGCTTCAACAAGTGAGTTGCTCACAAAGAAGCGGTTACTTCAGGCCAAAGGGAGTAAAATGTTGGAGCATCTTAGTTAAGCCCCTTCTATTCCAGTATCACAGCATTGTAAACTGTTAAACACACAGATTTGTTTTTAATTTTAGTATTATTTTTCTGATCACTAAAATCCGTTTTTCATTATTTTTATTACAAAAATTATTTTCACCTAATTCATTCATACATTTGGTGTCACTACAATACTGCAACTAGAAACAGATTATATATATGATTTTCACATAAAATGAGTGGTAAACCACGACACGTGTTTTGTGATCACAATAAGATCTTCAGGTTGTTGAGGGTTAACTGAAAAATTTGGTACCGAACGAGGAGATTTATAGACAAATACAGGTTGTTTTTACGGTGAGGCTTTCACAATCATTTTAAATGCGTTTTCTTTTCAGTTCGTCCGCATTATCCACTTCACCGTCACTGTACACTAATGTTTGCAAATGACCCCAAAGGAAGAAATCACAGGGGTGGAGATTTGGGGGAAGAAATGGATCCGTCACGTTCTATCCACCTATTCGGGAACCCATTATTTAAACAATTTCGAACGTTTCTTCGAAAGTGGGGTGGTGCTCCATCAAGTAACAACCACATTCTCTGTCGAAAATTGAGAGGAACATTTTCTAGTAATCCTGGCAAATTGTTCTGGAGAAAATGGAGAATGTCTTCACCTGACATTCGTGGTGGTGTAAAAACTAGCCAAATAAGCATTCCACGCAAGAGTCCGATTCAGACATTCAAGGAAAACCTTTGCTGAAAATCTGTTCTTCTGATAGCGTGAGGGTTTTCTGTAGACCATACATGGGAATTGTAGAAATTGTTTACTCCATTTCTGGTGAAAGTGGCTTCGTCAGTAAACAGAATGAATATTGTTAGATATTTAAAAGCCACAGGTAGAATTCTTTTCTTCTAGTATGATCTTCTGGTTGGAGTGCTTGAACTTTCTGGAAATGGTATATAGGGGTACAGTTGCTCTTGTCTTGGTGTCTTTCAAACTCTACTGTGGCTCACTCCGACGACCCTGGCTATGGATCTAGTACTTGTTGTCGGTTGTTCCTCAACTATGTCCAGAATCTGCTCCTCGATTTTTGCCATTTGCGATGTTACAGGCCTGCCAACATTTGCTCCCCGGGATTAATGCAAACTTCCAGTATCCCTACATATTTGCACCAAGTTTATGAACATCCGAGGAGTTGGGTGATTTCTTAACCGAAATCCTCTCTACTGCACGCCGCACTGGCACTCTGTTTGGATTCACCATAAATTAAAATCATGTCAACAAGTTCATTGTTTGAGTAAACGTGAGGCATTTTTCAACTACTTTGCGACACTCCGAAAATTCACAAAGATCTTACGCTGACTCTGACGGTTTCCAGTATACTGACCTTTTGCCAGCACAAGCCTACGCATAAAGGTATGGTTTCGGTAGAGCGTCGGATGCATGCAGTGGCTGCAGAATGTTACTACCCATATGCAATTACCAAGCTGTAGTCACATACTGTAGCACTGTAGCATTGCATCCAAAGCATACCGAAATCATACCTTAAGCCCTGGTGAATATTTTATATAAATGATTTTTGGTACCATGACTTATTTTGAGGAGTTCTATTACCTGTATTACCTGTATTTAACTCTCTACTCTGAAGATAAAAAGGGCGGGGGTAGTTTCCAGAACATCAGAACATTCAGAGCAATTTCAGGATTTTTTCGTCTGCTTAGTTGCTAATATGAAACAAACAAGCAAACCAAAAATCCTGTCAAAAAAAAAAAATTTGAAAAATTGTATGCGAAAGGAATAAAAAAACAACTCGTTGAAATCTAGGGAAAGATGATAGTTTTTGATATCATTATGCATTGATAGAAAGTTTCCTTTGCTATATTATTTAATGACCGATCATCCGATTGGTACCTATTTTGTAATTGATCTGAACCATTACCCCTCTAGTACAATTTTAACCAACTCTGAAATGAAATTGCTCAGAATGTTCTGGAAACTGTCACTGCCCCCTGTAGATTTTTAGAATAGAGTAAAACGCTTGTTTAAATATCTTCTCGTTCGATACCATATATTTCAGTTTACCTTGAATTTGACAACCCTTTTTTGAGAAAATCATATAATCTGTTTCAAGTTCAATTATGGATGTATCGGCCACATATCAATTCAATACTCCACTTTCATTTTTAACACCTTTGTAATTATTGACAGTTCTACAGAATGTGTTTTCTAATGGTATCTTAAAAAAAAAGTGAATTTCTAATTTTAATAAAATATAAAGTCAATAAAAGTCGAAAATCATAATATGCGCATAAATACCTAGCGTAAAAATGCATTTTCATTGTTTTCAAGCACCTAATTCGTTTTCAAAAATTTTCCGGGTAGAGCCCCGGACCCCCCGATATAGGGCCCCTTAATAGATCTCAGCTGAGGGCCCCAAGTGGTCCCAGTCCGGGCCTGCTTCTGAATCCGAACTGTTCTGGTGGTATTATAATTCTTTCTACTACTTTTCCTAACGCCGACAGTAGACTGTCTGTAGTTTTGTGGGAACTTCTTCTCTTTGAATGGTTTATCGAACACTATGACTTCCGCTGTTTTCCATTTCTCTGGGTAGCGAACATTCGCGATGTTTGTTAGAGCGGCTATACCTTTTCTAGGTAATTTTTTCAACATAACATTCGTTATTTTATCGCTTCCGGGAGCTTTCTACTTCTTCGAACTTCTAATTATTTCCCTGATTTCATTTGGCGATGTTGGTTTGTCTATTTCAGCATCCGCTGGTAATTCATCCATTTCTTCATCATTATCTTCAACCAGTTCTTCCAAATCTTCATTATCGTCGTCTATCCTGTAATTTATTCTCGATTCTCGTTCGATCGAGTCCGCCAATGCATCTGCCTTATCAGTATTGGTATACGCCATTCCCCTTTCTCCGTGTTGGGGTGGAATTTTAGTCTTTTCTCCTCGTAGACTTTTTTGCATTTTCAATGCAGAATGATCAATTGTATTCAGTTCTTGAACCCTTTTGTTCCATCTGCTTGTTCTTAGATCTTTCAGGGCATTTTTCAGAACTTGGCTATGGTGGTTGAGGTTCCTTCTATTCAGATCATTTTTATTCATCCGATATATTCTTCTGAGTCTTCGATTTTCTCGTATGAGATCTTTTACTTCTTTAAGCGTATCGCCATGCGGATGACTTGGTGCTGGTCTCTTCACTCTTTTCGTGCTTTTTTCGTAAGCCTTCAATATAGTCTCTTCCAGTTTATCAACCGCACATTCCAGATCCTCTGGAGTGCTTATTGTTGGAATTTCTGTTATTTCCGACTGTATTAAATGGATGTATTTATCCCAATTGGTATATTCTCTTATTTCCATCAATTTTTTTCTTGGTTCTTCTCCAATTGTCAATTCCACGGGATTGTGGTTCGAGATTCCATCTTCCAAAGTTTCAATCGAGAATATCGCGATATCTTAATATCTGAAATAGGAATACCAGGTGTGATCATCTGGTATTCCTAAACCAAAAGCAAGATATGTCAGTAACTCTGGTCTAATCACTATGGCATTTCGTTTTTCGGCGAAATACTTGAGTTTTTTGCCATTTCTATTCTCTGTTCTGCTGTTCCATAATGGGGATTTACAATAGAAATCTCCGATGTAGATTTTCGGGTTCGTTCCTTCCAACATGTTGTTTTTCTCTTCTTCCAATAAATTATTTTGTGGTGGCTTGTATGCCGAGGTAATTTCGACTCTTTGACAATTTAATTCGACAACAAACGTCACTGTTTCTGTTTCTCCTTGTGTTCCGTCGGATCTACTTTTGAAGTAGTGTTTCAAATCTGTTCTCACCAATATTGCTACTCCTCCTCCGGCGTGTGATTCTGTTACATCTATATGTTTCATAATTCATGAAATTCAGTAGTCTGTTCGGGTTTATTTTTGTTTTCTGTAGGGCTATAATATCAGGTTGTCCCTCTGATATTATTTCTTCTATCTCGGCTTTCCGATTGTCGATCCCGTTAATGTTCTACGAGATTATCTTGACGGATTTCTTTCTAATATCCGTAAGGTCCATTAATTCAGTTCACTGAATAATGCTTGGAGATTTTCCTCCATTTCCTTCTCAATTTTTAACATTAATTTGTTGAAAAATTTTTCCGCATCTGAATCATCGGCTGATTCAGATATCTTTTTCTTCTCCTGTTGACTGTTTACAGCCTCTTTCATTGGAGGCTTTTTCTGTTCTACTTTTTTCTGAACCGCTGTTGGAGTCTCCTTCTTCTTCTCCTGTTCTGTAGGTTTGGCCTTCGCTACTTCCTGAATTCTTTGAACAGTAGTTCTTGTTTTTGAAAGAAGTTCTTGTTTTTGTTACCGGCTTTTTCTGTTCAGCTGATTTTTGGGAATTCCTCCTTCTGGTCATCAGCTTGAACTCGCTACATCCTTTGTAGCTAGCTGGATGGCCTTCTTCTCCACATAAGACGCATGTGGTATTTCTCTCTTCACCTTTTCTGGTGAGTGTGCAGTCATTGCTGCTCTGGCTTCCTGAGCACTTTTCGCATCTCCACCGGAAGAAGCATTTATTCTGTGAAAATCCGTACCTTTGGCACCTAAAGCACTGGCTTGGACTATCAGGCTTCTTTTTGTGTTCAACCACAATACAGAGATTGTAGAGTGGCTTCACTTCGAAGATTTCCTTTTTCTGGGTTTCAACCAGGTAGAGAGGTATGGGCTTCTTCGTCTTGTTCGATGTCATTCTGGACACCTCAGCGTCTGATATTCCCTGGACTATGAAGTCGTTCATAATCAACGCAAGATCAGCGTCGATTGGTGAATGCCTGAGGACGGCATATATCTTCTTCTCTTTCTCCATTTAGTACGTAAAAAATTTGCATTTACCTTGCTGTTCGAAAAATTTTATAATTTTTCTATAATCATCTAAGGTTGACACGATGATTCTAATACCTTCTTTAACTACGGTTACGAGGCTATAATTGAAATTCCTTGTGTAGAGTGCTTTAGAAATCTCTACCCAATCTGAGGTGCCCATCATCGTGATGGGTGGAATTTTGTCTTTTCTATGCACTCCAGGTGCTTTTTTGGTATTTTCCTCGTCTGACAAGGAGCGTTCTTTACGCGCGCGTTTAGATTGGACGCGTTTTGAGGTTTAGCAATCAGCGTTGCTTGATTCCTCTTAATGTCAGAAGTGACATAATTTTTCGCTGCCGAACTCGCAATTTCGGCAAATGTAGGGGGTTTCGGCGCTGAAAGCTTACTTATTTCTTCTTTCGCTAGGCGGAGTTCGTTTATCATTTGGCGAACTGTTTCATTCAGTTTCGCGTTTTGAGTTATCATTTGCTCGTTATCCTCTCGTAAAGTAGTCTGTCCTTCAGACTCATTCTCGCTGAAGTCATCGACTTCTTCGGAAGCTTCAATGTAGGAACCCTCATTTTCTGAGGTCTCCGACATGGCTAAACGTTTTTAGTTTTTTACAAAGGTGGTAAATATCAATGAGAGAGAAAAACACGAAAATCTCCAATTATTATATAGAAAAAGTCTCACCTGATGTGATTTGCACAACCAACGATCTTTTTGATCCAGACAAAACAACACAACAAAACTCTCCCGAATAATCATTATTCAATCGAATTCCTCTGTCGGGTTCTCGAAAAATTACTCAACATGTCTACTCGCTTCGACGTCTCGCACTGAACTGAACACTTCAACTTACATAGCTGAGATGTATAAAAGTCACCGTAAGCAGAACTCCACCCCCTCGCATAACATAGGATCTGTCATGACGATACACTGAATAATTCTCTGGAAAAAGCTCCGAATTTGATACACCATCTCTCAACCAAGTTTCAGTAACTGCAATAATTCCTTGCTCGAAGGTTAAAATGTTTTTATAAAATGAATGTATTTTTGAATTATGTCCCCTGCAGTTCTGATAATTGATATATAGTAACATTGTTGAGATTTAAGTCTTGCTTATTGGACGTTTTGTCAGTTTTTTTTTACGTATTGTTGGGATGCCATTCAAATAAATGATATAAATGTCTGCTTCACCGTTCATACGCCGGGCATTGAAATCCTTCCAAACTTGCCTCTTATATTCTCTCTGACGAGCGGTCAGATCAGGTCTTATTCTCAAGTTTTTGAACTCATTTGAGAAAGCTAGTTTTTTCTTATTTTTCAGCATAATGGACAATTGAGAACTATTTATGAAACGTATTTTCACAGGACGTGTCTTATCCGGCTGCCGACGTCCCACCCAAACAGCATTCATCTTTCCAGCGTCCAAATCGGGTATAATTTCTTTACAAATGCTGAGCGAATAAACTGCTTCATCCGTACAATCCTCCGAAATGGTAAATATCAAAATGTTGCCTTCGCCTTATGTCATTCACCTCTGAAACCACATGCGTAATATTTGGGGATTCCTTCTCGTTATCTTCCATTTTTTTCTGCAATCCGACAATCTGGTTAGTAAAGCCGATTATCCTTTCATCATATTTACGGTCCAATAAGTAAACACTGTTTTTCACTTCATCAAGTTTTTTTTTGAACCGACTGAGTTTATTATCTATTATCTCAAGAAAACTAGAAGAGAACTTTTCAGTAATTTTGGCTATAAACACGTCATCAAGACAAATTCGCTTCACCACGTCCTCCGTCATGGTCGTAATCTCCGTTTGTTGATCTCGTGTAATCGGCATACTGAAGTTTAATATTTACAATTCGGTTAAAAATGCAAATGCAACTTTTCACCCTTATGTATTTATCTTCTGAGCACTTTTATAGTCCTATAAAAGCAGTTCTCATAATTCACAGGATGGAAACAAAGAATTTAATAAACGTTAATGTCAACAACTGAGATGCACGTCCGATCGAGCTGACGACATGTTGTTCATATACATATTTAGATGTAGTCATTATTAGTATAATAACTAGTTGAACCGTAATAATCTAGCCACATTAAGCCCAACTTATCCGGGCCATTCATGAACTCTGACAGAAAACCATCCCTTATATAAATGAATAATGATCTTTATCTCCAAACAATTCAAGTTGAACGAGAAGAGAAGTGAACTAGTGTTAATAAGACGCGTTTTTTCACCCATAGTCTTCCATACTATGTGGTTCCATTATCAATTAAAAATTTTCTTCTTAGAAAGTTTAAGTATATCTTTTTTCTGAATATGCTCAGGTAGTTTGTTGAAAATTTTCAAGCATCTGTACTCTGTTTGCCTCTGAGTAGTTTGAAGATTGTTTTGGTGCAAATTGAATGACACTGTTGTTGTACATTTATTCTTTTCGAGATCAAGATGTTAATCAAATAAATCTTTGTTTTTGTGTTTGATTAGAAATATCAAACATTCTTGAATGTATAAGGCATATAGTGTAAAAATTACATTCCCTCTGAATTGTCCTTTAGAGGAGACTATTTAGCCTCTTCATTATTTCTATGGCTTTTTTGGAGAATGAACGTACACAAATTTTTCTGTGCATATTATTGCACATCCATTAGGTCATCGATTGAATCAGACTCATCATCAGAAAGTTCTAAATGTTATTTTCCAATGAAATAATCAATGGAGGTACTTCTGCTATTGAGAGATCATAATGAAACCAAAATTTTTTTAACATTTCTTTGTACATTTAAAAAAATTTACTGTCCATAAATTCAAAACTTTTTCCTTCGAATAGGGAAGGGAATGTATGTCCCGGTTGTAGTTCTTAGAAAATGCCAGGCAATTTCAAAAGGCTTATGCTGAAAATGGTATGGGGTTTTCTATGAACATAGCGCCCATGCTTTTTCAAACGGTCATCAACTAAATATTGTTATCTCCTTGTTTGAAGAGCTAGTACTAAACGCCAAAGTGGTTTTCTATTTGAATTTTGACCCAAATTAATTTTGTTTTTATGTTTTTGATGAACCAGTCCTACATTTCACTTTCCTCACTGAAAAATGTGGGTGGCTATCTAATTACATATTTCCCAGAAATCTTAGCTAAAGCTGAAATCAGTTGATTAATAACCCAATATTTAAGTATTTCACGGATATTTGCACTGTGACAGTCTGTGTCCTTATTTGCTTGATTAAAACCTGAGCTACACCCCTCTGAAAATCTGAAATTACTTCCTGTGTGTAGAACTGTAAAACGTTTACCTTCAGACCTAACGACATGCTTTCTTTCACCTACTTGTTTTCATAACCCATTGATTTTAACATTTTTAAAATTGATGTCAGTTCCCAGTTATATTCCAAACTATTCTTCGCACAATCAAGTACTGTGTGAATACTGAAGTGTTTTTGTTTCAAATTATGATTCCAGATTTGCTGTTGCACATCTTTTTTAAAAATAAAATACTCAATAACCGCGTGCACCAACTTGTTCACTAAAACCGAATTAAGTAATATCACAAATTGTTTTGCATATGCACCAAGTGTTTATTATGTCCATAGACATACAGACAAGGACTGAGCAATGCCAGCATGAAATTGGCTATTTTATAGAAAGAGGGAAACGATCGTCGGACCATTACCTGTCTCTTTTGTGTTCACATAGAGGTGAGTGCGGACCAATCAAAATTCTAGAAAAAGACAACTGCATGCCCGATGTTCAGTTTTTCTCTGTCACTTTTTTTGACCGTATTTCATGCATAGATAAAAAGGGAAGGCACAGTTCATTTCTTCATGTCTATGATTCTTTCGGATGAATTAATACCAGAATATTTGTGTCAACGTTGTACCTATATTCGAGGGATTTTTTGGGTTCTTCCGAATAGACATAATTTAAAATCAAAAATAGAAATAGCGTTTTTAGTCTATGGAAATTATCTTGTCACAGAATGAATACTTTATACCTTCGAATATAGATATTTATGTTCCAAGCCTCACACAGAAGTAATATGATGCTTCGTTCTCTGATGAAAGCAAACATTTCTAACCTCGTTAATTTATCATAGACTAATAGAATTTTTTACACGAAAACTCAATTCAGTGAGTAAGAGTTAGATAACTGAATGTTAAATATTAACATATGTTTGTATTCCAGAAGCCCCGATAAAGAATTAAATAAATATTCGAAACCTTGGCGAAGAATTAAGAGTTGAAAAACCCCATATCAAAGTAGCTAGGTACTATACCCTTAATAAACTGAATTCGATAATCAATTGAAAGTCTATCAGCGGGTTTCATAAAACTTTGATTGTCCGATCAAGGATTTGACAGTCACTCGATTTATAATACGAAATCACTGAAACCTTAACATTTCAGGATATATGTCTACGTATGGCCCCAGTCAGTCCGTAGAAAAATTTTCGACTGGGCCGAGAGAGTCTTTTATTTTGGTGTAGCAGGGGGAAAATCTGCAAGACAGACGAACCACCCTCTCTTGAGGGGAAACAGTGTGGGGTTTCTCGCTCTCCTGAGCTCGGGACCCACTAAAAACCCTCAACTGCTTCTTGAATTTTGGTTCCGGGCATTTGCCTATAAACCGTTCATCACTTGGTCGGTTTTCTTCTCGCACACAATCGTGCTGGGATTTATGTGTTTATCCTCTATTGGATAAACACTTTATTGAATTTTCCAATAAGTATCTGTTGTTATTTTAATCTCTTTTTAATTGATCTTTTGGTCTCCTTCGGTAAATTCGCTTTCACCTTTTGTCCTCTTCTGGGTCGTAGTCCACTAGTCTCCTGAGTTCTTGATTCGGATGGCTTTTCGCTGTTTCGAATACTTTCTCTGCTTTTCTGTTCATGAATTCCGTTATGGTTTCCCATTTCAGGTCCTTATAAATCTGTCTATTCCTGACAAACCAAGGTGCATCTATTGCACATCGAAGCAGCTTGTTTTCAGTGGCCTGAATTCTTTTGAAATGGCTCTTTGCCGCGAAACCCCAGGCAACTGATCCATAAGTCAGTTGAAGCCTAGCAACGGCTTTGATTATCTTCAATTTTGTCTCTTTCGACATGTGGCTTCTTCCTCCTATCAGAGGATAGAGTCTATCCGTCGCTGCTTTCGTTTTGTCGATTGCTTGTTTGATATGACTTTTCCAAGTAAGTCCTTTGTCAAGCGTTATTCCTAAATATTTGGCTTCATTTTTCCAGTCGATTTCTTCGCCGTCAACATCCAGTTTCGTTGTGGGTCGCAGTCTTCTCTTCTGTAGTAATATTGCTTGGCTTTTTTGTCCATTGATTTTCCACTTTATGCACCAGTCATTTGTTTCGTCAATCGTCTCTTGTAGAACTCGTTCTATTACTTCTGGGTTGCGGTGTCGAGTTGCTATGCCTGTGTCGTCAGCATATAACGTTAGCATGGTTCTTGGATTTTTCGGAATATCGTGGATGTATATGTTGTACAGAAGTGGCCCAAGTACTGATCCTTGGGGTACTCCAGCCTCTATATCTCTTGTTGAGGAGCATTATCCTCCCACTTGAATGCTCTCTTCTGAATCCGAACTGTTCTGGTGGAGTTAGTTTCAGATTTTCGGTTTCCTCATTTAGCCTCGTGGCGATAATTCTTTCTACTACTTTTCCTAACGCCGACAGTAGACTTATCGGTCTGTAGTTTTGTGGAAACTTCTTCTCTTTGTATGGTTAATTGAATACTATGACTTCTGCTGTTTTCCATTTTCTGGGTAGTGTTCTGTCCTCATCATTCCATTCGCGATATTTGTTAGACCGGCTATACCTTTTCTAGATAATTTCTTCAACATAACATTCGTTATTTCATCGCTTCCGGGAGCTTTCTTCTTCTTCAAACTTCTGATTATTTCCCTGATTTCATTTGGCGATGTTGGCCTCTCTATTTCAGCAGTCGCTGGTAATTCATCCATTTCTTCATCATTTTCTTCAACCAGTTCTTCCAAATCTTCATTATCGTCGTCTATCCTGTAATTTATTCTCGATTCTTGTTCGATCGAGTCTGCCACTGCATCTGCCTTATCAGTATTGGTATAAGCCATTCCCCTTTCTCCGTGTAGGGGTGGAATTTTAGTCTTTTCTCCTCGTAGGCTTTTTTGCATTCTCCATGCAGAATGATCGATTGTATTCAGTTCTTGAACCCTTTTGTTCCATCTGCTTGTTCTTAGATCTTTCAGGGCATTTCTTAGAACTTGGCTATGTCGGTTGAGGTTCCTTCTATTTAGATCATTTTTGTTCACCCTATATATTCTTCTCAGTCTTAGATTTTCTTGTATAAGATCTTCAACTTCTTTAGGCGTATCGCCATGCGGATGACTTGGTGCTGGTCTCTTCAATCTTCTCGTGCTTTTTTCCTAAGCTTTCAATATAATCTCTTCCAGTTTATCAACCGCACATTCTAGATCCTCTGGAGTGCTTATTGTTGGAATTTCTGTTATTTCCGATTGTATTAAATGGCTGTATTCAGCCCAATTGGTATATTCTCTTATTTCCAGCAGTTTTTCTCTTGGTTCTTCTCCAATTGTCAATTCCACGGGATTGTGGTTTGAATTTCCATCTTCCAAAGTTTCAATCGAGAATTCATGAGTTATAATTTTCAATATCCAAAGTAATTTATGTCGTTTCAATATCGCGATATCTATTACATCTGGTATTCCTATACCTAAAGCAAAATATGTCGGTAGCTCTGGTCCAATCACTATGGCATTTTGTTTTTCGGCGAAATCCTTGATTTTTTTGCCATTTCTATTCTCTGTTATGGGGATTTACAGTTGAAATCTCCGATGAAGATTTTCGGGCTTGATCCCTCCAACATGTTGTTTATCTCTTTTTTCAATAAATTGTTTTGTGGTGTTTTATACGCCGAGGTTATTTCGACTCTTTGCCGATTTAATTCGGCAACAATCGTCACTTTTTCTGTTTTTCCTTGTGTTTCGTCGGATCTACTTTTAAAGTAGTGTTTCAGATCTGTTCTCACCAATATTGCTACTCCTCCTCCGGTGTTTGTAATTCTGTCACATCTATATGTTTCATAATTCATGAAAATTTTTTCCGTGAAGATATCTAAATCATCGGCTGATTCAGATATCTTTTTCTTCTCCTGTTGACTGTTCACAGCCTGTTTCATTGTAAGCTTCTTCTGTCCTTTTTTTTTCTGAACGGTCTCCCTCCTCTTTTCCTGCTCTGTAGGTTGGGTCTTCGCTAGTTCCTGAATTTTTTGTTCAGAATTTGTTGTTTTTGTTACCCTCTTCTTCTGTTCAGCTGATTTTCAGGAATTCTTCTTTCTGGTCACCAAATTGAACTCGCTACATCCTTTGTAGCTAGCTGGATGGCCCTCTTCTCCACATAAGACGCATGTGGTATTTCTCTCTTCACCTTTTCTGGTGAGTGTGCAGTCATTGCTGCTATGACTTCTTGAGCACTTCACGCATCTCCACGGGAAGGAGCATTTGTTCTGTGCATGTCCGTTCCTTTAGCACCTAAAGCACTGGCTTGGACTTTCAGGCCTCTTTTTGTGTTCAACCACAATACAGAGGTTGTAGAGTCGTTTCACTTCGAAGATTTCCTTTTTCTGGGTTTTAACCAGGTAGAGTGGTATGGGCTTCTTCATCTTGTTCGATGTCATTCTGGACACCTCAGCGTCTGATATTCCCTTGAATATATCTTCTTCTCCTCCCCCATTTGATGGGTAAAAAATTCTTCACCCTGCTGCTCGAAGGATTTTGTGATTTTTCTAAAATCATCTACGGTTGACGCGATGATTTTTATACCGTCTTCAACTACAGTTGCGCGGTTGTAATTTATCCTTTTTGTGTAGAGAGCTTTAGATATCTCTACCCAATCTGAGGTGCCCATCATCGTGATGGGGGGGATTTCATCTCTTTTAGGCACTTCCGTTGCCTTCTTTGCCTTCCTCATCAGAAGAGGAGCTTTCTTTTTGCGCGCGATTAGTTGGGAGCGTTTGGGGCCTTCGCAACCTGCGTTGAATCATTTTTCCTTGTTTCGGATTGTGAAACAATTCCATTAAGGGAATTATTTTGGAACCCGCTACCGGCTTTGTAATTGCGGCGTAAGTTGGAGATTTCGGCATATTATTGCGGGTCATTTCCTCCCTCAAGAGGCGCATCTCACCGACGAACTGTGACACAGTTTCAGTCAGTTTGACTATTTGAGCTTTCAACTGCCCATTTTCTTCTCTGAGCTTTACAAGCTCCTCGTGTTCGCCCTCGCTGAGTTCTTCAGCATCGGTCGCTTTCATGTATGAACCCTCATTATCTGAGGTTTCCGACATGGTTTTATACTCAAAAATCTCAAAATATCAAACAATTTGATAATAATAAAATATTCAGAAATCTTCACTGAAATAGTCTAATATAAAACTATAGTATAAAGCCGAAAGTTTTCTACGCTATGAGACAAATCAGAAAAAAGATACGAAAAATAAGCTCACCTGATGTTTTCTGCAGTACCAACGAAAAACAAATTCTGGACACTGAGGATGATCACCAACTTTGAAAATTTCAACGAATTAAAATTCCGATAACAAATAAAGAACCTACACACACTTCACAGTCGGAATCAAATATTCCGTAGCTTTGGTAGTGGGCACTTTCACCTCGACTTTCTCTTCCGCTTTCTCTTTTATAGCACTAGGAGCACTATGGCACTTCTTCTTTTGTCAAGGGAATGACTCGGAATGGCCGAGAAAGGGTAGATTTTTATCACAATATATACGCGCTTAGTTCACGCGATCCACCTGCAGATGGTGCTTCACTTGAGATTAGCCCGCTAGACTTAGGTTCATATTCGAGGATCGGCTAAAGTTCGATAAAATATTCATCTTCTTCAGGGAACTTCATCTTTAGCCGGCTAATGTGCACATTACGCAAAACGTAACGGCTAAAATTGTATTCGATGGACACGCGGAAGGGTGATGTCTTTTGAATGGTCGGATGGGAACAGACGAAAGCACGCGTCCAAGTTTTTGTTTCAATTTTTAGAATTGAAATATGCAAAATACTATCGAATCTTTTTGTATTGAGGTTTTGTTACATAACGCCAATGGGTTTTCGATATAACATTTAATGATTTGTTTCCTTCTGTTTAGAAGATCAATGCTCTTCAAATCGAGCCTGAGTTTTTTTAAATCAGTTCACATACAGAAGTTAAATATACAGTATTCCACAGGACAATAGGAAGGTGGATAGTCAATTGTCCTGTGAAAAACCCGAGTATGACTTCACAAGGATATGAAATATAAGATATTATAATACATAGAAATTTTTTTCTGTGAACAAAAGTATATTTTCCCTACCATTCAATAATTGAGTTTACCGAAAAATTTTCTACGAAATGGAAACGATAGTTTCTAATGTAGCCATTTCTCTCAAACCAATACTTTTGCAAAAAAGAACAAAAAAGAACCTTTCCAGGTTTTCGGGCTCGTGGTGGTGGTCGGGTCCGGGTCACTCCTCGGCTCCCTGTTGTAGGTTGGATTCCTGCTCCGCCCGCACTTCCTGTCGGAGCAGACGGTGTTCCTCTGCATTCCCCATGTACTTGCGTAAAGTTCTCGCCGTTCCGAGCAGTACGGCCTTCTGCATGACTCTATAGATATTTTCGTCCAACTGAAGTTTCCTCAAGTTCTCTAATAGTTTCTTCGGTATCAGGCCTGTAAATGAAATGACAATAGGGATGGTCTTGATATCTTTCAGCTTCCACTGTCTTCTGGTTTGTTCCTCGAGATCTCTGTATTCTGAGATTTTTTCAGTGTGCCTATCTAGAAGATTGTTATTATTTGGAATCGCCACATCGATGAATAGTGCTCTGTCCTCATACTTATTGAGCAATATGAGGTCTGGTCTATTGTGGGTTATTTTCCGATCTGTCAGAACCGTGCGATCCCAGTAGAGCTTGTGATGTTCATTTTCCAACACAGCATCCGGATGGTAATTGTAATAAGTTTATTATTATTATGACTTTAGCCTTGCGGCTTTCACACTCCTCTCCAGAGGAAAATTCATTTATCCCAGATATCTCAGATATCAAAAGGATTAAGCTCTGTTGGAGCCCTTTCCAGGTTTTCGAGCTCGTGGTGGTGGTCGGGTCCGGGTCGCTCCTCGCCTCCCTGCTGTAGGTTGGATTCCTGCTCCACCGGCACTTCCTGTCGGCGCAGACGGTGTTCCTCTGCATTCCCCATGTACTTGCGTACAGTTCTCGCCGTTCCGAGCAGTACGGCCTTCTGCATGACTCTATAGATATTTTCGTCCAACTGTAGTTTCCTCAAGTTCTCCAGTAGTTTCTTCGGTATCAGGCCTGTAGATAAAATGACAATAGGATGGTCTTGATATCTTTCAGCTTCCACTGTCTTCTGGTTTGTTCCTCGAGATCTCTATATTTTGAAATTTTTTCAGTGTGCCTATCTAGAAGATTATTATTATTTGGAATCGCCACATCCTTATTGAGCAATATGAGGTCTGGTCTATTGTGGGTTATTTTCCGGTCTGTCAGAACCGTGCGATCCCAGTAGAGCTTGTGTTGTTCATTTTCCAACACAGCATCCGGATGGTTATTGTAATAAGGAACCTTTTTCGAACTTAGAAGTTGGTGTTTTAGTGCCAATTCTTGGTGAAGAATCTTGGCAACAGCATCATGTCTATTATTGTACTCCGTGCCTGCGAACTTCTGACATCCCCCGGTGATGTGCTGGATAGTTTCATGTGTCGCACAGCAATAACGGCAGCTATCATCCGCCACTGAGGCATCCTTGACGATACATTTCATGTAATTTCTTGTTGGAATCACCTGCTCCTGGATGGCGAGCATGAAGCCCTCTGTCTCAGGAAACAACCTTCCGGAAGTCAACCAGTAGTTCGACGCAGATATGTCGACGTAATCATGGTTGACCTCGTTCTGGTGCCTTCCATGCAAAGGTTTACCAATCAGTTTTTGCATTTTACTTTCTGCAGAGTGTTCGACGGTTCCCAAGTGATCCTGTTGTAGCTTTAACGGTGTAGAACTATCAGCAACACAAACTACTCGATGGAGTTCTGACGAAGCAGCCTTGCTCAGGAAATATTTTCGAAGTCCTTCAATTTCCTGGGACAAATCAACAATTCCTCTACCCTCAAGATGTCGTGGCAGCTCTGTCCGTTCTATTGAGCTTTTGGGGTGATGTTTATTGTGTTTAGTCAGCATCGTCCTTATTTTTCTCTGTAAGGCTGCTAAATAAATGGTGGTCGTCCAAGAGATGACACCGAATGAATAGCTCAGCGCCGAGCAAGCGTAGGTGTTAATCTCTTTCATGATATTCTTGCTGTTAAGACCAGTTCTCATTATCCTTCTCAATCTTCGGGTGAACTCCTCCGTTAATTCTTTATTCATCTGGCTCTGATATGATTTTTCTTGCTGTTTTATGCCTAGATACCTGTATGTGTCTCCTTTCTTCAATGCTTCAATTTCTGCACCTTCCTTGAATTTGAACGTACCATCTTCTATTTTCCCTCTCGATATTTTCAGCAGTGGACATATTTCTAATCCAAACTTCATTTTGATGTCAATGTTAAATTGAATGAACCATACAGAAGGCCCTCAGCCATGAACCAAACATTGTTTCGAAACTGTCTTAACTAGGGTAAACTTGACCATCTCAGGGTTTTCTGCGAAATCACCCTGTATAACATCTGTGGCACATAGATTAACTGAAATAATTTCATCTCCTTCTCTTCTGAAAATTATAACATAATCTTATCCTAATTCACTTGCACCTAAACACATCGATTGTCCCCAAAATGTTGAGGAATTATTTAGGCTATTTTTGAAAATTCGAGAACGAAATCAGAAAAAGAACACTAGGCATCACACTCTTCGAATTATAGCTAGAATCTGCCAGGAGTTCATTGGAAAACATAGCTTGTCCCAAATCATTACCTATACAATATATATAGATGGGAAACGAGACGACTAAAGCGATACGAGCAACATCTGACAAGCGTGCTTTTAAGACGCAAGCACTGGTTGAAATATTAATTTGAGTGCCACTTGCAGAAACATATGAAATTTTGTAAGATCTCAGATGGTCATCTTGATCAAAGAGGTTTTGGATGTTTTGATTCTCGTTCCGCTTTTTGTTTATCTAGCTCGTTCTAGTTGCTGATTATTGAAATTTTTTGTCTAGTTTCTTGGTGAAAACCCCAAAATATCATTCGAGAATTATTGCATTGTAAAGAACTGTGGATTAAATAAAAAATTACAATCTTTACCCAACTAAGAAAAATGGAAGCGTAAGTATTAAAACTCGTAACATGTGAATCGATCATTCATTGATTTTTATTTTCAGTGCTCCTAAGTGGATAAAATTTTCACGACGTTATTGAGACTACTCCGTTATTAAGATAATTACTTCAGCCAATAAAACTGACAACACCACGTGCAGTGAACATTTTACTGCAGGTCAATTGGGAACTCTTCATCCACGTAAATTGTGTGCACAAAGCATCCCTTGCATGAACGGCCCATTAAAGGGAAATTATGACCTTTATGGGTCCATTCAATGATTCTCAATTGCTACTCCTTCAATTATATTCAGAAATGCAGAGGTTTTATTGATTTCGATTTTAGAAACAAGTGACTGTCAAATTGTTGTTTGGAAAGTCATAGTTTGATGAAACCTGCTTTGAGTGTTTTGTTCATTCATTAATCAATTTCTATATTGTGTCATAAGTCAAATCATAAGGAAACCATAAAAAAACATCAAGAAACTATACTGACAGGCTAACATACAGGTCTTGTATACGTCTGTAAGTGTGGTTCTGAAAATTCTATAAATAATACTTACGTAAAGAACTGAGATGTGCTTGCTATGATGGTATACTGACTATTGGTTCATGATAATTTCTGATATATCTGAATTGAACTTGTACAAATCTAATTAATTCAAAACAAACTAATACATAATTTTGTGTCCTAGTCAAAGCTTTAGGTATTTGTTGTCCATAATTTCAATTCTTGTAAATTTTTTATAAATTGAAAATAAAAATATAGCACATCCAACAGCGTTCTTCATTGATATCAATTGATTCCAAACAATGTTCGGATGAAAACATCCTGATCACAAAACAAAACCATACTTTTGTTGTGTCGCTCGGAATCCAGGTGAACAGTAACATAACTGTTATACAAAAACAAACAGAAGGAAGGAGTACTGTGTGTACAGTTTCGAATTCTTCAGAAAGATATTGTAACGTTTTCTAACGTCCGACTAATTAAAATTATTTATTTACACCTAATACCTTATAACACACAAACTTACTATGTCACTACTATTTATTTCCTCTCGTATTTATTTCCACTAGTCGCTTGCACTGTGAACTATAACTGTACTTCCTACCTGCTCCTCCACTTGGCTTATATAGGCGCCGGAAACATTCAGGTGCCTTCGCTGCTATTCCAGAATCTAGCGACCGCTCTGGTTCTCGAAAGGTCTGACCGCAAGGGCCGGACTGGTTACACTGTCCTCTCCTTAAGCCTGTTCTGTCCCAGAACAGATTTAGTGAATTTCTCCGAGGACCATGGCGAAACCTGCACTGATCACCATTCCTACAGTAGCCATTCTGATAGAAGTAGCACTCCACAGTTTTTCCAGGCTCCCTGGCCTACTTCGGGTTGAAACTGCACACCAGGATCCGTATACCAGTCCCCTGAAATACCACCTCCAGCATGCTTCGCACAACCCGCCAATTCAGCTGGTCCAACCCACAACCGAGCTTGGGAACAGCTAATTTCCTAACTCCAAAGCATTGAAGGTCTTCTTTCAAGCTATGCAGTGCCGTCCATAGATTCTGATAGGTTGGCTTCTGATGGGAATGTTGCTGGGTGACTAGGTAAGAAATGAACCGACCTTCAGCCTTCAATTTCAAAACTTTTCCGATTCTTGGCTGCTGTCGCAATAGTTCTTCCTGACGTCCAAATTTATTTCTGAATACTCTTGCTATTCCTTTACTCATACGAAGGTCCTTCGTTACACAATGAGCGAAAGAGTATTCCTCAGACACGGTAAAGAGGTCTTGATGTACTTCCTGTGTAACGCCGAACCGTGCAACGCGTGTCTCACCATAGCAATCCATAAACTTCTGGTAATCGCTGATACCTTGCATCGGAGTTTCCACGAGACGTACTTTTTCTTCGTCCTGCGCGTACGGGGCTAATCGGTTGAAATGGACGACCTTTGGTTTTCCTCTGGGGAGCTTCCTTATCCGGTAAACTACGTCATTTATCCTCTTTATTACTTCATACGGTCCGTCCCACTGTCTCTGCAGCTTCGGTGAAAAACCTTTCCTCCTTTGTGGATTATGTAGCCACACCAGATCTCCAGCGGTGAATCCACCTTCAATGGCTTTGATGTCGTAGCGCATTCGGTCATTCGGTCACTTGCTCGCTGCATTTGATTGCGCACCTTGTCATGAATGTAATCCAGCTTGTTCCTTAATTTACTAATGTAGTCCTCCCCAGCTACGTCTTCCCCAGGCTTACGTCCAAACTCTAAGTCGCAAGGCAGCCTTATTTCTCGGCCGAAAATTGTACTGGATGGAGTTTCCTTGGTAGATTCTTGATCCGAAGATCTATATGCCATGGTGAATAGATGTAAATATTCATCCCAGTCCCGCTGGTGATCAGAAACTACTTTGGCTAGATGTTTTCCCATGGTCCGATTCATAAGCTCGACCATGCCGTCTGATTGTGGATGAAGAGGTGTAGTCCTTGTTTTGTGAATCTTCAATTTGCTGCATACTTCTTGAAATAGCTTCGATTCAAAATTTCGGCCTTGATCACAATGCAGCTCTAGAGGTATTCCAAATCTACAGAAGAATTCTTTGACCAATTTATCAGCTACCGTACTTGCCTCTTGATTAGAAATCAGACCCGTTCCAATACTGAAGGCAGTCTTTTCTTTGTCTTTTGGATCCAAGCCAATCTGCCAATATCCACTCTTCAGATCCAAGGTGGAAAACCAACGTGATCCCGAGAGTGTATCCAGGGTATCATCAATTCTCGGTAAGGGATAGCTGTCCTTTCTCGTGGCCTGATTGAGCTGCCCATAGTCTACGCAGAATCTAGTAGTTCCATCCTTCTTTTTCACTAATACTACGGGCGATGTCCAGGGGCTATCGGACTGTTCGATTACACCTTCTCTCGCCATGTCTTCAATAATCCTTTCAGCTTCTTCTCTTTTTGCCAGAGAAAGACGTCTAGGATGCTGTCGGATAGGTTGTGCATCACCAGTATTGATTTTATGCTGCACAACATCAGTATTCCCTGCTTTTCCGTCCGTAGCAAAAACGTCGGAGATTGTTTGAACCAATTTTCTCACTTCGAGTAGTTGGTATCAGTCGAGCTCTTGACATTTTGAAGTGAGGAGGGACACCAGTTCTTCAGAATTCCTTTGCGATTTTGAGACTTCTGCAGTACTTATCCCACCCGAAATAGGGTACACAGGTACACCACGTCCAATCAAAGTATCCTTCTTCGGGGTGACTGGAAACATGTTGACATTGAGCAATCGGATGGGAATGATGTCTCTTACCCTTACCAAGGTCTTACCCAGTAATAGCCCTTTAGCTAAGGTTGTATCGTCACAGGGCTCAATTACTCTCACGCAGCCACTTCTCGTTACATCGTCATATTTACCAGTCACTATGCGTTCAGTTCGCCCTGGCAACGTGATGTCCTCGGTCAGTCGAATCTGATATATCTTGTCCTCCACTTCATTGAATTGAGTCTCTTCAATTCCTAGCCGAAGTACATCACTCTTCATATCCAATTGGCATCCAAGCTTCTTAACAAGGTCCAATCCCAGAATTACTTCTTCCGTGATTCCAGCTACCAGAACTTCGTGGCTAACTGTTGTGTTTCCCAATTCAATAGTGGAGACGATCGATCCATAAGTCGGTATTTCTTGTCCAGACGCAGTTCGAAGTTTGATCCTAGCTGGGCGAATCTTTAATCCTTCAGCAATTTCTGGACGCACAATGGTTTTGGTCGAGCCAGTGTCTACCAGTATTTTCACACTTCATTTATCTTTCCTTAGATAACTTTGCTTGATAAATCCTTAGATATTATTCCTCGGATTATCACTTCGGGGGCATTTTTGGCTTCGGTCGATTTATGCCCCTTATCACCGACCTCTTATAGTTTCGCTGCTGTGACTCTTTTTCCAATTCTGGACAGTTTCTCTTAAAATGCCCACTTTTGTTACAGTTCCAGCACACAGCATCCTTTTTCCTAACTTGTGATATTCTGCGGATTTCTTCTCTGACAATGTCCTCAATAGATCGGTCGGTTTCTTGGATTTGTCTCACACGAAGGTGTCCTCTATGTGACGCTTGCTTTGCTGCCTCAATTTTTAAAGCCTGGGCATCATCTATGGTTCCAGGGCGTGCTAGTCTCAGGGCTTGTTGTATTTCACTATCCTTTATTCTATCCACGAATGTCTGGATTGATAGTTGTTCCAGGAAGCTATCTGGAGCAGATGGATAAGCCAGCCTGACTAATCTCGCCACATCAGCTTCAAACTCCTGGAGATTTTACCCTGTTTTCTGCACTCGGTTCTTTATTTGTGCATGGTATACTTGTTGTAGATGTGCATCGCCATATCTCATCTGAAGTTTCGATGTAAGAACTTCGTAACAGGCTTGTTGACTCTCTGGAATTGTTTGCAGAATGTTGAGTCCCTCTCCTCGAGAATTTCCTTTCCATTCTTTCGTTCATCTTACTCAAAAAGTCCATTACCGCTTGAGTCTCCATCGCGTTCTGTAATGAAATGAAATGAAATGAAATGAAATGAAATGAAATGAAATGAAATGAAATGAAATGAAATGAAATGAAATGAAATGAAATGAAATGAAATGAAATGAAATGAAATGAAATGAAATGAAATGAAATGAAATGAAATGAAATGAAATGAAATGAAATGAAATGAAATGAAATGAAATGAAATGAAATGAAATGAAATGAAATGAAATGAAATGAAATGAAATGAAATGAAATGAAATGAAATGAAATGAAATGAAATGAAATGAAATGAAATGAAATGAAATGAAATGAAATGAAATGAAATGAAATGAAATGAAATGAAATGAAATGAAATGAAATGAAATGAAATGAAATGAAATGAAATGAAATGAAATGAAATGAAATGAAATGAAAAATGAAATGAAATGAAATGAAATGAAATGAAATGAAATGAAATGAAATGAAATGAAATGAAATGAAATGAAATGAAATGAAATGAAATGAAATGAAATGAAATGAAATGAAATGAAATGAAATGAAATGAAATGAAATGAAATGAAATGAAATGAAATGAAATGAAATGAAATGAAATGAAATGAAATGAAATGAAATGAAATGAAATGAAATGAAATGAAATGAAATGAAATGAAATGAAATGAAATGAAATGAAATGAAATGAAATGAAATGAAATGAAATGAAATGAAATGAAATGAAATGAAATGAAATGAAATGAAATGAAATGAAATGAAATGAAATGAAATGAAATGAAATGAAATGAAATGAAATGAAATGAAATGAAATGAAATGAAATGAAATGAAATGAAATGAAATGAAATGAAATGAAATGAAATGAAATGAAATGAAATGAAATGAAATGAAATGAAATGAAATGAAATGAAATGAAATGAAATGAAATGAAATGAAATGAAATGAAATGAAATGAAATGAAATGAAATGAAATGAAATGAAATGAAATGAAATGAAATGAAATGAAATGAAATGAAATGAAATGAAATGAAATGAAATGAAATGAAATGAAATGAAATGAAATGAAATGAAATGAAATGAAATGAAATGAAATGAAATGAAATGAAATGAAATGAAATGAAATGAAATGAAATGAAATGAAATGAAATGAAATGAAATGAAATGAAATGAAATGAAATGAAATGAAATGAAATGAAATGAAATGAAATGAAATGAAATGAAATGAAATGAAATGAAATGAAATGAAATGAAATGAAATGAAATGAAATGAAATGAAATGAAATGAAATGAAATGAAATGAAATGAAATGAAATGAAATGAAATGAAATGAAATGAAATGAAATGAAATGAAATGAAATGAAATGAAATGAAATGAAATGAAATGAAATGAAATGAAATGAAATGAAATGAAATGAAATGAAATGAAATGAAATGAAATGAAATGAAATGAAATGAAATGAAATGAAATGAAATGAAATGAAATGAAATGAAATGAAATGAAATGAAATGAAATGAAATGAAATGAAATGAAATGAAATGAAATGAAATGAAATGAAATGAAATGAAATGAAATGAAATGAAATGAAATGAAATGAAATGAAATGAAATGAAATGAAATGAAATGAAATGAAATGAAATGAAATGAAATGAAATGAAATGAAATGAAATGAAATGAAATGAAATGAAATGAAATGAAATGAAATGAAATGAAATGAAATGAAATGAAATGAAATGAAATGAAATGAAATGAAATGAAATGAAATGAAATGAAATGAAATGAAATGAAATGAAATGAAATGAAATGAAATGAAATGAAATGAAATGAAATGAAATGAAATGAAATGAAAGGAAAGGAAAGGAAACGAAACGAAACGAAACGAAACGAAACGAAACGAAACGAAACGAAACGAAACGAAACGAAACGAAACGAAACGAAACGAAAGAAATGAAATGAAATGAAATGAAATGAAATGAAATGAAATGAAATGAAATGAAATGAAATGAAATGAAATTAAATGAAATTAAATTAAATTAAATTAAATTAAATTAAATTAAATTAAATTAAATTAAATGAAATGAAATGAAATGAAATGAAATGAAATGAAATGAAATGAAATGAAATGAAATGAAATGAAATGAAATGAAATGAAATGAAATGAAATGAAATGAAATTTAATGAAATGAAATGAAATGAAATGAAATGAAATGAAATGAAATGAAATGAAATGAAATGAAATGAAATGAAATGAAATGAAATGAAATGAAATGAAATGAAATGAAATGAAATGAAATGAAATGAAATGAAATGAAATGAAATGAAATGAAATGAAATGAAATGAAATGAAATGAAATGAAATGAAATGAAATGAAATGAAATGAAATGAAATGAAATGAAATGAAATGAAATGAAATGAAATGAAATGAAATGAAATGAAATGAAATGAAATGAAATGAAATGAAATGAAATGAAATGAAATGAAATGAAATGAAATGAAATGGAGATCAGTTGAGGATTTTAAGTAACCAAAAAAGAGCTTAACCTATAAAAGCTATAGGCAGCATACAACTATCAACACGACTATGATCGTGTGAGTGTCCAGAAACCATAAGAGTCAATTGGTCAAAAGGCAAAATGCCTGGAACCTATGAAGAAGCAGTTAAGGGTTTTTAGTAGGTCTCGAGCTCAAGAGAGTGAGAATCCCCACACTCTTCCCCCTCAGGAGAGGATGTGTTCGTCTGTTTTGCAGATTTTTCCCTGCGACATCAAAAAAATAAAAAAAAAATAAATTTTATTTCAGTGTGAATAAGAATGTGCCAAATAATTTCCTATCTGAAGGATACCTCATTTCGGTGTTTCAGATGAACTTATTCGACGAATAACAATTCTATGAAAGCACGGTATACTACTTTTCACTGATTAATGTAAAATAAAACACCGCATTGTAGAAATTGTCAAAATTCCAACTAGAAAGCAAATATTTCGTGGAAATCACACAAAAGTTAACCATACATCCAGAATCTAAAAAAATTCTACCAATAATGACGTACCGACATTCGATCTATGACAAATAAACTCTTATTTATTGAGTTCCAATGACACGTTTATTCGATTAATAACACTATCTGAAAGTGAAAAGACAGCATTTTTACTTATCCTAAGAATAAGACTTATCTATCGAATAAATTTATTTATTCGCACATGAAAGTACCGGGCCTTATAGTGTGATATATCTGTTATAAAACAAGGTGCGCGGGGTGCATTTCTGCTTCATAACTGTTATGAGATATGGTCACCTGGGAATGTTTGTTTTTTGGTCTAAACAAAGTCGATATTGAAATTTGCTTAGAGCAATCCGATTCAGAGATACGGGGTGATTCATGAACATTGGACTAAATTTGTGATTGCCATAACTTTGGAATGCAAGGACTGCTATAGATCAAATTTCATGGGTTTGTTCACTTCATAGAGCTCTTTCAAACGGCTCATGAAATATCAATATTTTCAGGGCAGTACTCAGAATATCATAATTTTACCTTAGCCCAAAAATCTATATTTTCTACATTCCTCACAAAAATTTCGTTACTGCCATAAAAATCTAAATAATTTGTAATTTATTTTTCACTTTGCATGGCGCACTTGTCACAAGGGAATAATAACTGGGCGAATTCATCTTTATGTACTTTTTTCGAGAAGCGGTCCTGTTTTTATTCCTTTGGTGGTAATATTTATTGTCTTCTGTCGAGATTTTGATTTTCTTGAATTCCGTTCAACTCTTTTTCATTTCCGACCCCCAATTCCCAATGAGTGTGCGTGCAAAAGTGATTAAAGGTATGCATAATCAAGATATGAATTCTTTTGGAATAACATTTTCTATTTGGATTCAATTGAAGTACACCATCTTAGAAAATGTAATACGTGAGCGAATTCGCCTTGAAACACAACAATATGCTCAATATAGCTTTCTTCAAACATTCAATATTTGTGTTAATTGAATTCAAGAAAATATATTCTATGCTTCCAATTATAGTGCTGTCAGAAGAAGTTATTGGGCCTTACAAATTCGAAGAAAAGTTAACAGGAGAAATCAATTCGATAAGATATGATAAGAAGGAAAATAAATAATCTGATTTTACGAGGTATGAATTGTGTATGTTCAACGAGATTATCTTGAGTGATTTCTTCCTAATATCCGTAAGGTCCATTAAATCAGTTTACCGAATAATGCTTGGAGCTTTTTTTCCATTTCCCTTTCAATTTCCAACATTATCATTATCGGCTGATTCAGATATCTTCTTCTTCTCCGGTTGACTGTTCAAAGAGAAAGTGGAAGTGAAAGTCGAAGTGAAAGTTTGCACTAGCGAAGCTACGGAATTTTTGATTCCGCCTGTGAAGTTTGTGTAAGTTGTATACGTGTGTGTGTTATCGAAATTTTAATTCGTTAAAATTTCAGGTGAGCTTATTTTTCGTATCTTTTCCCTGATTTTTCTCATAGCGTAGAAAACTTTTGGATTTATACCATAGTTATATGAAACTATTTCAGCGAATATTCCTGAATATTTTATTATTTTCAAATCCTTTGATATTTGGAGATTTTCGAGTATGAAACCATGTCGGAAACCTCAGATAATGAGGGTTCCTACATGAAAGCGACCGATGCTGAAGAATTCAGCGAGGGTAAACACGAGGAGCTTGTAAAGCTAAGAGAAGAAAATGGGCAGTTGAAAGCTGAAATAGTCAAACTGACTGAAACTGTGTCACAGTTGGTCGGTGAGATGCGCCTCTTGAGAGAGGTAATGACCCGAAATAATATGCCGAACTTAGAACATAGAACAACAGGAAGGAGCATATTGTTCATTTTGGTGTGACCGAATTTGGTGCACATATGGCGGAATCCATATTTCCGGTTTAGCAGTGGCTTAGGGCATAAATAATCTCAATTACTGTCCAACGTAATTTTGGCTAATTTCCGGTCGCATTTTTTATTTTTCGAAAGCTTTCTATTATTGAGTGGAAAGAAAAAAAATATTTTGGGAATACTCTTGTGAAACATAGGAATTAAAATCTCGGAAGATGTGAGTAGGAAAAATGTATTTGTTTTTCTCTTTGTACTTGTGAATACTGAGAAATAAATAAATTTTGTATATTTATCTATTTAAAAAGAATATATAGAACGTCACTTTTAATGTTTATTGGTTTTTAAAGAGAATCAATCTATTATACAAATTCCTTATTCTATCTTCATTTACAGTATTTTTACAAATATAATTCAACCTCGTGTTTAAATAACAATTTGAAATACTTTTAATTAAAAGAGTTTCATGACTCTCTAATGGGGAAAAATCATGAAAAATCATTTCATCAAACACACTTTTTCCAATAAAATGTTTCATTACTTTAAGTGAAACTTCTTCACGGTTAATTTTTTTATTTGAATATGATTGGCTTCTTAAAAATTTTTCTGCAGTCTGGCATATTGCAATGACTCCATTACTTGGGTAACTCAAACCACCCTTTGATTTTGTTGCAATCAAGGAGTTTAGGAAATCCTCCTTAACTCCAAATAACTGTGCAACACACTGTTCACATTTCAGTTTCTGTCCAATTTTAAAAGAAACAAAACCAGCAATATAAACAATCACATATTATGTAAGTGTACAGAACTGGCTGGCCTAAGAACCATTCATATGGGAAAACCAGCTCTGGTTACCCAAGAGGTAACGGCCAAGGCCCCTAAGAAAGTCTTCGGTTTTATTAACACCATTCTAAAGACCTCCTTAGGTTTCCATGAATGAGTAGGGTAGTGAACCAAATATCTATGTGGTCGCAGTTCCCGGAAGGCCAACTGAGCCATAACGACCCCAGTTCAAGAAATAATAACAGTCCTTACCAACAATTCATCACTTACATATTTCACACGGGGAGCTTCTATAGTTGGAAATGCATTGGGAAATAATCTAATAACAGATTGTGAAGATCTGTTGAAACATTCTTCCTTGAAGTGCTTGGAGCACAATAAGCTCCTGTTGTTAGGAGTAAACCCAGGCTTATTAACAAAACTCACCCATCTAAATCTACGTCTTTCATCCTTAGGAAATCTGAAACAATAATATTGAGACTAATTAATTTCAGAAATCATAACAGTTTGTCATTCCTGCTTTCAAAATATTCTTGAAAATTGAATCTACCAAACCCAGTTTGTTCAATTGAAATCCTTATTATCTAATGTCAACTACGCCCATGGTTTGTTCACGATAACGTCAAAATACATAAACAGGAATACCATTTTAATATTCAAAAAAAGACGTTAATACAGTATAAATAAAACCTACCTGTGAAATGTTACACCGGAATTGTTTTTCTTTGGTGTTTTTGAATAGCCACAAGCTACACAACTGACCATTTTCTGGAAAAAGTTCCTTACCACAAAAATATCTTATTTTAATAATTTCTTTAGGTAAAATAGTTCAGAATTCACTTCACAACTTAATTTCACTCAACTCTACAAAATCCAACACAGTTTAACTCGAAAAATATCCTAAAAATAACAATTTGATATGAATTTGATAAAAGCTTCACGTTTGACACCTATATCAAAACAAAACAATGAGTCATAATTTGGTGCACTTCGGTCTCACTTCCTGTCCTTGTATTCGAGTGGAAAGGCTCCTTCCTGTTGTTCTATGTTCTAAGATGCCGAAATCCCCCACTTACGCCACAATTACAAAACCGGTAGCGGGTCCCAAAAATAATTCCCTTAAAGGAATTGTTTCACAACCCGAAACAAGAAAAAATTATTCAACGAAGGTTGCGAAGGCCCCAAACGCGCCCCCAACTAAACGCGCGCGAAAAGAAAGCTCCTCTTCTGATGAGGAGACTGTCAAGAAGACAACGGGAGTGCCAAAAAGGGATAAAATTTCACCCATCACGATGATGGGCACCTCAGATTGGGTAGAGATATCTAAGGCTCTCTACACAAAGAAGATAAACTACAACCGCGCAACTGTAGTTGAAGACGGTATAAAAATCATCGCGTCAACCGTACATGATTTTAGAAAAATCACAAAATTCTTCGGGCAGCATGGTAAAGAATTTTTTCCTACCAAATGGAGGAGGAGAAGAAGATATATGCCGTCATCAGGCATTTACCAATCGACGCTGATCTTGCGTTAATCAAGGACGACCTGATATTCCAGGGAATATCAGACGCTGAGGTGTCCAGAATGACATTGAACAAGACGAAGAAGCCCATACCTCTCTAACTGGTTAAAACCCAGAAAAAGGAAATCTTCGAAGTGAATCGACTCTACAACCTCTGTATTGTGGTTGAACACAAAAAGAGGCCCGAAAGTCCAAGCCAGTGCTCTTGGTGCCAAAGGAATGGACATGCACAGAACAAATGCTCCTTCCCGTGGAGATGCGTGAAGTGCTCAGGATGCCATAGCAGCAATGACTGCACACTCACCAGAAAAGGTGAGAGAAATGCCACATGCGTCTTATGTGGAGAAGAGGGCCATCCAGCTAGCTACAAAGGATGTAGCGAGTTCAAGTTGGTGACCAGAAAGAAGAATTCCCGAAAATCAGTTCAACAGAAAAAGAAAGTAAGAAAAACAACAATTACTGAACAAAAAATTCAGGAAGTAGCGAAGACCTAACCTACAGAGCAGGAAAAGAAGAGGGAGACTCCAAAATTCGTTCAGAAAAAAGAAGAACAGAAGAAGCTTACAATTAAACAGGCTGTGAACAGTCAACAGGAGAAGAAAAAGATATCTGAATCAGCCGATGCATAGGCTACTAGAATTTCGAGGCCGTAATGTTAGACGTTGCCGTTGTTACCATCGGAGAGTCACGAAGCACGGCATATAGAGAGAGAGTGCACGGAGTTGATAGGCAACTTCAACAGTTTTCGATTCAATTCCGATTTGCTTTCAATTCACTTTAAAATTAAGAACTGTAGGCAGGAAAACAATACAGCATTTAGTTTATTTGCGATCAGTTTCATAATGTTTTATCGCAAATAATCCAGAACTCACCACGAGGAGGTAGCTGTAGTATTGAGTTCCACAAGATTACAATCAGAATATAAGTTTTATTCGATTTTCTGGGGCATTAAAACTGAATCAAGCATGCGATTGAAATAAAATCATTTCTTGAAATAGAATAAAATGAGAATGATTTGCCGGATGAGGAAGTGTTAATGAATAAGAGTCTCTAATCAACCTATAGGAATCTGGAAATTGGAAATGAATTAGAGATGCCCACAAAAACAATTCTGTTGAATAAATTGGTTTCGGTGAAACGACTAATTTTAGTTGTTGACTTAAGAATGATATTTTTCTGATTATTTTAGCAGTGTCAATGTCGTCAGATATTTTTGGATACAACCTTTGAGGGCGCTATAAATTCGTCTCTATAAACGTTATCATAATGAAAAACTAATTTTTGTCTACGTTCCTCTGGATCAGTTCTTTTTGGATGACATATAACTAGGTTGATTCGGAAAAATTGAGGGAAATGCATGAATGGAATTTAGGAACTTTTCGCGGTATATTGATGACTGAACCTTCAGCGGTTGGAAAAGAGTACTCTTTCAAAACATGTGAATCTGCAAAATGTTTGATGCACACTACGGTATCTTCGTTTACTTTAAAACTGCTTTCCCTATGAATTGCGTTAAGCCTCGCGAGGTCTTAAGGAAATCTGAATACCGAAACCTTCTCATTAGACGATAATTGCTTTTGCAACCAGGTACTGCACAAGTACCTGGGGCATATTATATCAAATCGAAGATTTCCAAATGCGTACTAAACCTAAACCTACCTGTTGATTACTCCAGATTGTGAAACTCTAAATTATATTCTTTGCTAACCTAACCTAACCTAACACTATCTACGGATAACACACTACACAAACACTGTTCTCGTAATTTAATCACTGCTATTCACTCAAAACACTGATAACACCACCGAACAAACCGAAAAACTAAAAAACAGAAACTTTTTACTGCGTTTCCCGTCGAAATTCTTATGTGAACTACCGGGATACCGGTAGCGTTTACAAATGTCGTAATGTTTACAACACTCCCTGTTTGTCTTTGGACCCTCCGATGTCATTACGGCAACGTCGCACTTTCGAGCAACATTCCGGCCTCTAATTTTAGTAGGCTATGGCCGATGATTTAGATGACGGAAGAAATTTTCAACAAGATAATGTTGAAAATTGAGAGGGAAATGGAGAAAAAACTCCAAGCATTATTTAGTAAACTGAATTGATGGACCTTACGGATATTAGGAAGAAATCCCTCAAGATAATCTCGTGGAACATAAACTGAAAACTCGGAAAGCCGAGATAGAAGAAATAATATCAGAAAGACAACCTGATATTATAGCCCTACAGGAAACAAGAATGAACCGGAAGAGACGACTCAATTTCATGAATTATGAAACATATAGATGTGATAGAACTACAAACACCGGAGGAGGAGTAGCAATATTGGTGAGAACAGATTTGAAGCACTACTTCAAAAGTAAATCCGACGAAACACAAGGAGAAACAGAAACAGTGACGATTGTTGCCGAATTGAATCGTCAAAGAGTCGAAATTACCTCGGCATATAAGTGACCAACAAACAATTTATTGGGAGAGGAGATGAACATCATGTTGGAAGGGACAAACCCGAAAATCTGCATCGGAGATTTCAACTGTAAATCCCCATTATTGAACAGCAGAACAGAGAATAGAAATGGCAAAGAACTCAAGGATTTCGGCGAAAAACAAAATGCCATAGTGATTAGACCAGAGTTAACGACATATCTTGCTTTTGGTATAGGAATACCAGATTTTATAGATATCGCGATACTGAAAAATATAACTAAAGAATTCTCTATCGAAACTTTGGAAGATGGAACCTCAAACCACAATCCCGTCGAATTGACAATTGGAGAAGAATAAAGAGAAAAACTGATGGAAATAAGAGAATATACCAATTGGGCTACATAAACATCCATTTAATACAATCGGAAATAACAGAAATTCCAACAATAAGCACTCCAGAGGATCTGGAATGTGCGGTTGATAAACTGAAAGAGATTATATTGAAAGTTTAGGAAAAAAGCACGAGAAGATTGAAGAGACCAGCACCAAGTCATCCGGATGGCGATACGCCTAAAGAAGTTGAAGATCTTATACAAGAAAATCGAAGACTCAGAAGAATATATAGGATGAAAAAAAATGATCTAAATAGAAGGAACCTCAACCGACATAGCCAAGTTCTGAAAAATGCCCTGATAGATCTAAGAACAAGCAGATGGATCAAAAGGGTTCAAGAACTGAATACAATCGATCATTCTGCATGGAGAATGCAAAAAAGCCTACGAGGAGAAAATACTAAAATTCCACCCCTACACGGAGAAAGGGGAATGGCGTATACCAATACTGATAAGGCAGATGCATTGGCAGACTCGATCGAACGAGAATCGAGAATAAATTACAGGATAGACGACGATAATGAACATTTGGAAGAACTGGTTGAAGAAAATGATAAAGAAATGGATGAATTACCAGCGGCTGCTGAAATAGATAAGCCAGCATCGCCAAATGAAATCAGGGAAATAATTAGAAGTTTGAAGAAGAGGAAAGCGCCCGGAAGCGATAAAATAACGAATTTTATGTTAAAGAAATTACCTAGAAAAGGTATAGCCGCTCTAACAAATATCGCGAAAGGAATCATGAGGACAGAACACTACGCAGAAAAATGGAAAACAGCGGAAGTCATAGTATTCAATAAACCATTCAAAACTATATACCGATAAGTCTACTCTCGGCGTTAGGAAAAGTAGTAGAAATGATTATTTATCGCCACGAGGCTAAATGAGGAAACCGAAAATCTGAAACTGATACCACCAGAACAGTTCGGATTCAGAAGAGAGCATTCAACAGAACAACAATTATTAAGGCTCACAGAGTACATTACAGAGGGATTCCAAAATAAACAAGCCACAGGTCTTGCTTTAATAGACGCCGCCAGAGCTTTCGACGGAGGATGGCATGAGGGATTTATATATAAGATGAGAAGTGTTGGATATTCGATCAAAATATGCAAGTTGATCCGGAATTATCTCAAAAAAGGAACATTTTACGTGAAAGTGGAGGGAGAATGCTCCACAACAAGAGATTTTGAGGCTGGAGTATACCAAGGGTCAGTGCTCGGGCCACTTCTGTACAACATATACATTCACGATATTCCGAAGAATCCAAGAACCATGCTAACGTTATATGCTGACGACACAGGCATAGCAACTCTACACCGCAACCCAGAAGTAATAGAACGAGTTCTACAAGAAACGATTGACGAAACAAATGACTGGTGCTTTAAGTGGAAAATCAAGCTCAATGGACAAAGGAGCAATATTATTACAGAAGAGAAGACTGCGACCCACAACGAATCTAGAAGTTAACGGCGAAGAAATCGACTGGAAAAATGAAGCCAAATATTCAGGAATAACGCTTGACCAAGGACTTACTTGGAAAAGTCATATGAAACAAGCAATCAACAAAACGAAAGCAGCGATGAATAGACTCTACCCTTTAATAGGAAGAAGAAGCCACAATCATATATTAGAATTACATATGTAGATTGGAAACTTCCATACTACGAGACGAAACCGTTTTTTTGCGCCCTCTCTTAACCTGGGGTGAATTAATAGGTGTTTCTTTCAATAAATAGATGACGCTGGAAAAAAGTAGATTTCCCTCAACTTCATTCACAGGACAAGGAGAGAAGTGTGTTCTGTCATTTGAAATGTTGAAGATTAATCTTTTTGAATTCGAATGTTTGAAAATATTTAATATATCCTAGTTTAGGCAGTGAGTTATTATTCCTGTATATTTGTCAAGCTTTTTTCATCCCCTTCAGGTAATGAAGAACATATTTAGTTAACTGTTTTATGTTTACCCAACAAACACAATATACAGCAACTGTACAAATACTGCACTACAAATGCCACCAGAATGCAGCACAGAGATTGCTGTACTGAAACTGCACAGTTTCTGTATTGATAATTCTGCATTTTCAAAACGCAGTTTTTGATGTACAGTAACTGCACAGTGTCTGTATTCATAATTCTGCATTTTCAAAATGCAGTTTGTGATGTACAGTGACTGCATAGTTTCTGTATTGATAATTCTGCATTTTCAAAATGCAGTTTGTGATGTACAGTGACTGCATAGTTTCTGTATTGATAATTCTGCATTTTCAAAACGCAGTTTTTGATGTACAGTGACTGCAGATTTTCTGTATTGATAATACTGCATTTTCAAAACGCAGTTTTTGATGTGCAGTAACTTCACAGTTTCTGTATTGATAATTCTGCATTTTCAAAACGCAGTTCTTGATGTACAGTAACTGCACAGTTTCTGTATTGATAATTCTGCATTTTCAAAACGCAGTTCTTGATGTACAGTAACTGCACAGTTTCTGTATTGATAATTCTGCATTTTCAAAACGCAGTTTTTGATGTACAGTAACTGCACAGTTTCTGTATTGATAATTCTGCATTTTCAAAACGCAGTTTTTGATGTACAGTGACTGCAGATTTTCTGTATTGATAATACTGCATTTTCTAAACGCAGTTTGTGATGTACAGTGACTGCACAGTTTCTGTATTCATAATTCTGCATTTTCAAAATGCAGTTTGTGATGTACAGTGACTGCATAGTTTCTGTATTGATAATTCTGCATTTTCAAAACGCAGTTTTTGATGTACAGTGACTGCAGATTTTCTGTATTGATAATACTGCATTTTCTAAACGCAGTTTGTGATGTACAGTGACTGCATAGTTTCTGTATTGATAATTCTGCATTTTCAAAACGCAGTTTTTGATGTACAGTAACTGCACAGTTTCTGTATTCATAATTCTGCATTTTCAAAATGCAGTTTGTGATGTACAGTGACTGCATAGTTTCTGTATTGATAATTCTGCATTTTCAAAACGCAGTTTTTGATGTACAGTGACTGCATAGTTTCTGTATTTATAATTCTGCATTTTCAAAATGCAGTTTGTGATGTACAGTGACTGCATAGTTTCTGTATTGATAATTCTGCATTTTCAAAACGCAGTTTTTGATGTACAGTAACTGCAGATTTTCTGTATTGATAATACTGCATTTTCAAAACGCAGTTTTTGATGTGCAGTAACTTCACAGTTTCTGTATTGATAATTCTGCATTTTCAAAACGCAGTTCTTGATGTACAGTAACTGCACAGTTTCTGTATTGATAATTCTGCATTTTCAAAACGCAGTTCTTGATGTACAGTAACTGCACAGTTTCTGTATTGATAATTCTGCATTTTCAAAACGCAGTTTTTGATGTACAGTAACTGCACAGTTTCTGTATTGATAATTCTGCATTTTCAAAACGCAGTTTTTGATGTACAGTGACTGCATAGTTTCTGTATTGATAATTCTGCATTTTCAAAACGCAGTTTTTGATGTACAGTGACTGCAGATTTTCTGTATTGATAATACTGCATTTTCAAAACGCAGTTTTATGTACAGTGACTGCATAGTTTCTGTATTGATAATTCTGCATTTTCAAAACGCAGTTCTTGATGTACAGTAACTGCACAGTTTCTGTATTGATAATTCTGCATTTTCAAAAATTTGATATAGAGTTAATAATATAATATAGAATAATAATTCATAGGAATTCCTAAAACTTAAACATATACCTTCTTCAAGAAGTTGAAAATTCGATTATGAAGGTTAAAGAGACATTTCATAAACAGATTTAATTCAATAATTTAAGACTCCGTTCATTACCAAAATATGGATTATACCCATGATAGAAGAATACTTCATCGCACCATGGTGGTACCAGAATTAGCCAAATGATGGCATCACTGCTCTTGACGGTTGCGATCACAGGGTAGCATACACGTCTATTGCGGTGCAGCATACGCCAAACGATGGCGCCACCGGCGACGCATTACTCTAAGTCCTCTATGTAACCAGCGTTTATAGCAGGCACAATCTACGCTGCCTCGACTATTGTCGTAGCTAACTCCTATGGTTCATTAATCTCCACCCCTAAGAGTAGGCTATGTCTCAATTGGCGTGAAGTCACCTTTGCACTTACCGCAAAAATACTAAGTGAAATTGAAAATTTCTGATTTGCACTAATTGCAGAATAGATTTTCTGTTTATAACTAGGAAACTTCTCTAATAGAATATTGTTTCGTAATTGCAAGTTTCGATATGGTTTTTACACAGTGACTGCTACATTTAAAGTGCAGCTACTGTATAGTTTGAGCACAGTGTCTATTGTATATAAAATACAGCTTGCTGTACAGTTCTTGCGTGAACAAACTGCATATAAAACACAGCTAACTGTACAGTATTTGCACAGTGACCACTGCATTTAAAGTACAACTTGCTGTACAGTTTTAGCACGTAACTGCTGCATTTGAAGTGCAGCTATCTGTGCAGTTTTTGCAAAGTGAATACTGCATTTAAAGTACAGCTTGCTGTACAGTTTTAGCACGTCACTGCTGCATTTGAATTGCAGCTTGCTGTACAGTGGATTGCGATGCCATCGCTGTTTTTGAAGTGCAGCTGTGGCTGTATGTCGAATGCAGTTTGTACTGTACAGTAACTGCAAAGTCCACCTGGACATATACGGTCCTTTTTGGTGCAGTTATTGCATTACCGTAACTGCAGTCAATTGAAGCAACGAAGTACAGTTTTTGTACAGTGACTGCATTTCAGTGTTTGCTGGGTACCTATTGAATTATGCATTTTTAAATGGACTTGTTAACATTCGATACATTGAAGTTGTAACGAACGATACTACCAATTTTACTCACTTATGAAATGACTCAATTTTAATATTTTTCAACTATTGATCAATAATGTATCGGAACAAGTAAATATCAAATGGGTGTCTGTAGGTACAATAGTACGCTTCCATGGTTAATGAATCTCCAAATCGTGGCGGAGAACACTATCCTATCCACCCCCCCACCAATCGAGCCGTTACCCGGACAAAGCCGATACAAATACCCCCCACCCTTTCTGGACACCCTGTATCACATATACTAGCAGGTACACCGTTGAAAAGGAAAATATCAAACTATATTTCCGTATATCCGATTGGAAAAAAAAATTCATTCCCGTGCTGAAAAAGGCGTAATTCTACGTGAAAGTTACGATTGTGGCGACTGTGAAACAGCTTATCATGAAAAACTTTCAAATACCTACTAAAATGGTTCAGATTTAAGACTGGACTCCTGGTATGAACGAAAAAATAAACCTTTATGAAGTATATTTTATTACTTGTTGATCCATGCAATCAATAAAATAATACAATAAAGAAAGCCATATTATCCTTATTTTTTCCTTTGCATTAATCGGTTTTTTACTTTGAAACTTATGCGAATGAAAGAATACTACTGCGGTGATTTATTCGTATCATAAAAAAAACTACCGATATTTCATCTGAACTAAAAACCAGTACATTGGTGTTTATATTATGTGATACGACTAAATTGTCAAGAAGCTTTCTTGCGTTCACACGGACAACTCGAATTCTGCAATGTATGGAGAATATATTGAAAACACAGAAATTAAACTCGTTCTTTTTGTTTGACAACACACAGCTGTTTTTTTTTCAAAACCAGATCTACTCAAGCTTCACCCCAGTCCACCAGAGGTCGCGGTGAACAATGTTTCAAAATATTGTGAGAGTTTCCTATCTACACCACATTAATCTATGACCACAATAGACAAAATTGAAGATAATCAAAGCCGTTGCTAGGCCTCAACTGACTTATGGATCAGTTGCCTGGGGTTTCGCGGCAAAGAGATACATCAAAAGAATTCAGGCCACTGAAAACAAGCTGCTACGATGTGCAATCGATGCACCTTGGTTTGTCAGGAATAGACAGATTTATAGGGACCTAAAATGGGAAACCATAACGGAATTCATGAACCGAAAAACAGAAATTTTTCGAAACAGCGAAGTACCATCCGAATCAAGAACTCAGGTGACTAGTGGACTACGACCCAGAGGAAGACAAAAGGAGAATGCGAATTTACCGAAGGAGACCAAGAGATCAATTGAAAAAAGATTAAAATATCAACAGAGACTTATTGAAAATTTCAATAAAGTGTTAATCCAATAGAAGATAAACACATAAATCCCAGCACGATAGTGTGCGAGAAGAAAACCGACCAAGAGATGAACGGTTTATAGGCAAATGGCCGGAACCAAAATTCAAGAAGCAGTTGAGGGTTTTTAGTGGCTCTCGAGCTCAGGAGAGTGAGAAACCCCACACGGTTTCCCCTCAGGAGAGGGGAAAAAAAAAAAAGCTGCTTCGGCGATTGTCGTAGCTAGCTGCTAGGGTTCATTTTTTCACTAGGTAGCAGCGATATAGTTACTGCACAATGACTGTTGCACACAAAGTGCAGCTTGCCGTACAGTTCTTGCACAGCTATTGTTGCATTTAAAGTGCAGCTTTTGCTGTACAGTGTACAGTTTTTACACAGTGACTGCTACATTTAAAGTGCACCTTGCTGTACAGTTTGAGCACATTGACTATTGTATATAAAATACAGCTTGCGGTACAGTTTTTGCACAGAGACTACTGCATATATAGTGCAGCTTACTGTACAGTTTGAGAACATTGACTACTGTATATAAAATACAGCTTGCTGTACAGTTTTTGCACAGTGACCGAACTGCATATAAAATACAGCTAGTTGTACAGTTTTTGCAAATAACTGCTGCATTTGAAGTGTAGCTAGCTGTGCAGTTTTTGCAAAGTGCATACATCATATAAAGCACAAATTGCTGTACAGTTTTAGCACCTAACTGCTGCATTTGAAGTGCTGCTTGCTGTACAGTGATTGCAATAACATCGCTGTTTTTAAAAAGCAGCTGTGGATGTATATCAACTGCAGTTTGTACTGTACATCAACTGCACAGTCCATCGGGACATATAAGGTCCTTTTTGGTGCAGTTACTGCATTACTGTCACTGCAGTCAAGTGAAGCAACGATGTGCAGTTTTTGTACAGTGACTGGATTTCAGTGTTTTCTGGAATTGAACTTCTTGGTGTAGAGTGCCTTAGAAATCTCTGCCCATTATCGTGATGGGTGGGATTTTGACCTTTCTAGGCACTTCAGGCGCTTTTTTGGTATTTTTCTCGTCTGACGCGTCTTTACGCGCGCGTTTAGATGGCGCGTTTTCAGTTTTACCAATCTAGATAGTCCATCTCAACCGCATTCAGTCTGCGTTTCAGGTCTGCGTTGATGGTCCATATTTCACAGCCATAACACAGGGTTGATTCTACCATCACTTTTCCTATACGTTTCTTCGTATGATTAGAGAAACCTCTATCCCACCACAAGGAGTTAAGGCATCCGATAATCTTTCTAGCCTCCTGTATTCTGTGCTTTATTTTGACTCCATCATAGCCATTTCTGTCAACAACCGCACCCAAGTATTTAAAGTTTTCCACTTGTTTGATCGTCGTATCTTCATCGATGAGTACCTCAAAATTTGCCTCGCTGTTTACCACCAGGTATTCAGTCTTCTTCAGACTTACGCTCAGGCCCCAATGTTCGTATTCCGTGTACAGCTTTCTCATCATATACTCAACATCAACATCAAATGAATCCTGTGCTCAGATGACCTGATCGTCTGCAAAGCTAAGTGTGAATATTTTATGGTCGCCCACCGGTATGCCCATATCTCCACAACTTCTTTTCCACCGGGTCAGCACCATCTCGACATAAAGGTTACACAGTAGAGGGGACAAGCTGCACCCCTGCCTCTACCCTTTTGAATTGGTTTTGATAACAGTTTGCCAATTTTAATTTGTGCAGTACTATCTTTGTACATTTCTTGAATAATCGACAGCATTTGTTTACTTATCTTTAATATGCTTAACGCTTCCCAAAGTTTCTGCTGGGGATTAGTATCATATGCTTTCTCCAGATCTATGAAGACCATGTGCAGCTCTTTTCCTGTCGATATTTTTTTCTCTGCCAGTTGCTGCAGCACAAAAAGGTTATCCACACATGATTTTCCCGCTATAAATCCAGAATGCTCTTCCCCTATTTTATTGCTCATCTCCTCGCTGAGCTTAGAGTTTAGAGACACTATATTGAGTTTAAGTACATCATTCTTCATGGAATAACGTACAGCATATTCAAAATGTAGTATTTAGAGATAAGTCTTTTTTATAAAATGATATGCCTTAGTAAATGTTGAATCTAAAAAAAAAGATAAGAAAAAAAAATACAAAAGAGTGGGATATATATCTACCAATACCGCCGGTATCATAGAGTGAAATATATACAGTGAAATGTTTGAAAAATACAGATATTGAACTGATCTTCAATATGATTCAATTTGAATTTCTAAACTACAGAGATATAGAGATATATGAAAATCTTCTCAAATATTTTAAATTCGTCTTAGAAATTAAAATTTCCAATTCAGATTGGCAAACAGAATATAAAAATTATTGCTGAATTATCTTGGAAACCCTTCTCAAAAACTATACACTCTGTGACATTCATCAAAGAGACCGACTGGCTATAGAGCACAAAAAGGGGCTCTGAGTAGACGCTGCGGTGGAAATATTTACAGGCTGACTTTGATAGTTATTTATGAGTAGAATGCGACATCTTTGATCGTTTTCCATCTGGCGGTATTCCCCTTGTTTCTGGTTAAGTGAACATACTTTGAGAAGAACATATTATGTAATAATGTTCGTCTATTCGCTTTTGAAAAAATTTGGTGTGAAATAATTGGTGTCAAATGATTTGCCGCCCCCAGAATGTGACGCCCCGGCAGGGTGCCCGGTTTGCCGGTCCTGACGACGGCCCTGTCAAGACCTATCTCAGTTAATGCTTTCTCAAGATAGTGACAGCATCTCAAGATGACGGCTTATTAATAAACTTATATCAAGTCATTTTCAGTTTGATACTATCTCAAGAAACCAAACTTGAAAATCAACTTATGAATGTCTTGACTAGTCGTCTTGAGATATACTTGAGACGAAAAGAGAAATTAGTATTTTTATTTTTGCTTGATATTTTTCAATACTGCGGCTCACAATAAAGTGTAACGAAGCAGGATTTTTTATCGCAAAGGAATGAAATATGTCACATATTTGATCAGCTGCCGATGCATGTGGTCCAGATGGGATTTCGGGATACAAATTCAGTCGCGAAATTAGGTGGAAGGGATGTTGATGAAAAGATTGTTTTTCGACCAGACCGCGGAAGTAGCACAGATTACAGAAACAACTTTATGTAATCTGTGGGAAGTAGTGCCATCGAAGTAGGACACTCTAGCTTTACAAACAGCAGAACCCTGGACGTAACATCTGACTGCAGCTTCCGTCCTATAGCATGAGGCCTACAGAAGACCTTGTGAGATACCACCCACAGGACCAGAGTATCCTCAATCAAGTTATAGGTGTTAGGTAATGATGGGTAACAACAAGACGCCCATCCAGTACACGTTGTGTGTACCCCATGTGAACTCTGGACATTTGAAAGATCCTGGACTCGTGCATGCTTCCTGTCCAATATCCAAATATTCTGTATTAGGCCCAACAATGGCTTAGAGATTAATTGAAAAATCTGATTTTCTGTTGTGATAAACTTCATGAAATCGATTTCGTCATAGTAGTGGACCACATCTTCCATGGATTCCATATTGACTTTAATAATGCCGATTTTGGAAGCGTCATCTTGACAGAGTCTCAAGTCAAATTTATGAATTAGACTGATGTCTCAAGACGCTATTTAAGACATTCTATCTAACTATTAATACGAGCCATATTTTCTGGAAATTTAATGTTCATTGGAAATATACATGATAGTTTCACATTTTTCATGAAATTTCGCAACATCCTTGTAGAAACATCCAGATATTAGTAGTGAAAAAAATAAACCAACTATGTAACTGTAACCAGCCAGCTAATATACGCGTAATTTCACATTGTAATCCCAAGATTTTTCTCATTGTGGGCCTAAAATTTGAGTTTACTTAGTCAGTAAAGTGATGAACATGGACAGATGAATTATCTGATGAATTGAATCCCAAAATCCGACAACAGTTCAATAACGAATTGTTAACCTGAAACTTCTACAAAAATTGAGTTACAACAAGTAATTTCATGAGGTTACCGTCAATCATTTTCAACACCGCTCAACAGTTTTTCTTCATGGCAGTCATGGCCCCTCAGCGACGAGTTTGAATGCGAAATTATTTCACACACCAATAAAGTGAGTTAACGAATGTTGGTTCGTTATACTGAAAACCCCGTTTTCCTCGTTTATATTTCAGGGAAATGTCGTAATTTCAGCCTTTTCGCCAAAAGTGAATACAAAGTCACCCCAGAAATTTAAATTACTCTGCGAATGAAATGAATTTTCTGAACTAATTTTTATTTCATTTGTGCACAAAAACTTCGGAGATTTCCGTTTTGTTGGGGAATCCATTTCCTATGAAAAGAGAAATCGATATCTGAATTCGGAAACAACTGACTCTTCAGAGAATTACGGAATGAGAGGAAACTGAAAGAGTAGAGAAAAATGCATCCAGGCATGAATTGTTTATTGGTTTTTTGCATCTCTACCGAAGTGTTATGAATTGCACTCTTGAAAAATCTCACTGAATAATTCTCATTATTGAAAAAAACAATAAAAATTTTTGGATAATAGTAATAATAACTGTAAAGTCGTCCTCTCAATATAACCAGAGGCGAAATAGCATACATGGTACATTCAAACTCAAGGAAGATGCTGAAATCGAAACATTCAGGGAACGAGATACGTTCAACCTCTTATATAGATATTGAAAAGGCTAGACGGATCAATCAGACCGAGATGAAAAGAGAATTGATGGAGGAGTTCACTCGATGATTAAGAAGGATAATGAAAACAAGTCTAAGGAGCAAGAATCTGATCAAAGCGATTAATACCTATGCTTGCTTTTAGCACTGAGGTAGGACATTAGGTGTCATCTCTTGGACCACCAACGATTTAGCAGAGATTTATACAGAGAAAAATAAGAACAATGCTGACAAAACATCATACACTTCACCCTAAAAACTTAATAAAATGAACTGAGCTGCCACGACATCTTGAGGGTGGAGGAATTGTTGTCAAACCGTGTGTCTCCGGAAATTCAAGAACTTCGAGAAAATTTCCTGAACAGAACCGCTTCATTAGAACTTCATCGAACAGTTTGTGCCGCTGATAAGTTTTAATCCGATAAAGCTGCAGCAGGACCACTTGGAAAAATGTCGAATATTATGCAGAAATCAAAATGCAGAAACTGATTGGCAAACGTTTTGCATGAAAGGCACCAGAATGAGGTAAACCATGACTAAGCCGAAACATCTGCGTCAAACTACTGGTTGACATCCGGAAAGTTTTTGAGGATGTTCCAACAAGAATCTACTCAGCTCAGCTTCGCACAACTTCGCATTCGGTGGCCGGTCAGCCTTAGGGAGATCGTCCACCGAATGCGAAGTTGAGCGAAGCTCAGCGTTTTCAATGCTAAATGATGAGCTACGTCACTCCATTCGTAGCTTGTCGATTATATTAGCATTGAAAACTCTCAGCTTCGCTCAACTTCGCATTCGGTGGCCGATCTCCCTTTTGTGGTGGACGATAGCTTTGCTACGGCTGTGCGACACATCGAACAAACCACCGCATAACCGGTGCATGGTATGTATACAAGAATATACGAATATACATGATGTTGTTGCTAAGATTTTAAACCAAGGAATGGCAATAAAATACCAACTTCTGAGGTTTACCTATTACAATTAGCATTCGGATGCTGTATTCGAAAATGATCTCACAATAGAGTATAGACCTGACCTCATACTGCTGAATGAGGATGAGAACAAAGCACTATTCATCGATATAGCGATTACGAATAATAACAATCTACATATTTCACTTTGTATAGTACGAAAATGTGGGGTTATGAGGCTTGTCGAAACATTTTTGGGTTTTAACACTTTGACTGTCCCATGAATCACATATGATACATAAAAATTTTCGCCAGGAGTCCATGAGTCGTATGTGATTCATTGATTCATTTGACGTTCAAGATAAATATGGTTAGTTTTCATGAACGCTGAAGTAAGGTCGGTTCATATGGGCTTAACGTCTTGTAGAAATATGTATTGATAACCTCAATCATAATTAATCATACGTGATTCAAGAAACGTCAGCATCAAGCCTTCCATTGGACTTGAAGATTTTGAACAAGAACACTTCCTCAAATGGCTGCAGAATTAATTTTTCATAGAATATATATTTTATCACTCAAAAGTAACCCTTCTCTTTGGATAAATGTGTTGGACGTGGGGGTTAAAAAAAAATTAGAATGGGGACAGTCAACGTGTTAAACAAACGCTATGTTGCCCGTTCTACGTAAAAGTTTCTGTTATTCCGTATTTTATCGCAATGTAGAATCTCTTCGGAAAATATTGAAGTTTAGACAAACTGATTGAAGGCATACCAAATCCAATTATTTGCATGGAAAATACAAGAGATCAGTATAATATCATAATATGCAGTAGCTTGAGGAGAGTTAATGTTCGTTATCTTCTTTGACTAAAGTTTGAATACGTTACTTAAGTTGTAGATTGCAAAAATATTAACCCGAAGATGCATATCATGCAGTAGTTGGGAATGGGTATCTCCCGAAGGAATAACCAGATAACTACAAGAATGTTAAATTCTTCAACAAAAATCATCTTGCATTAATATAAGTAAAAGGAATTAAAGGAAGTTTCAAGTCTAGGTGAACAAAAATTTCACATTAACAACGGTACAACTGGCGCGTATTTGTGGCTGTTCATCTTAATACATTGACTTAATAATAATTAGGTATTCATTGGTACCTTGAAACATTTACAATGTATAGGACAAGTCAAATGAAAAATAGAAAAATCTATTTTCGGGAACTTATTCTACGATGACATTCACCGAAATGTAGTAAACTTTTCGCATTAATTCACTCAAAAATCATCTTGCATTAATATAAGTAAAAGGAATTAAAGGAAGTTTCAAGTCTAGGTGAACAAAAATTTCACATTAACAACGGTACAACTGGCGCGTATTTGTGGCTGTTCATCTTAATACATTGACTTAATGATAATTAGGTATTCATTGGTACCTTGAAACATTTACAATGTATAGGACAAGTCAAATGAAAAATAGAAAAATCTATTTTCGGGAACTTATTCTACGATGACATTCATCGAAATGTAGTAAACTTTTCGCATTAATTCACTCAAAAATAAAATTCCCAAATGCCACCACCTTTTTGGGTCTCCCGAAATTCTTTGTCATGGTCTTCATTCACAATTTTTCTGATTGTGGAAATATTCAGCTGAAATATAAGTCGTTTAGATTAGGATGAAACAGTATATAAATTCTCTTATAATACATTGAATATGTTCGCTACTGTCTGACGTATTGTGGATTTTAAAATATCAGGGTATAACTATTTGAATGAGCGGACCTGAATTCTAAATAGCCTGCCTCTTTTTTCAATCACTTTCGGCATTTTCGTAATCAAAATTGATATAAGTTGTGGCAACCATAGATTAACTTAAAATATAGATGGATCACTCTGACAAGTGGCGCCATCTATTGTTATGGTACACTTATCACAAAAAAATATTCTAAATTTAATCGTTAGGTGTCACTGAATTTTGAGCTTTCGATCGTTATCACTCGTGAATGACAGACTTAAATGTATTTTTGATTATCTATCAATCTACGAATTGACATAATTTACTAATAAATTATTCAATAGGCGAAGCGAAATGTCTGCAACAGTGAAGTCGTGCTGGGTTGTTGGGTGCAAAAATCGTGATGAAAGAAGGTAATTATGCGACATTAAATTGAATTCAAAAGATCTTTAAACTTTTATTAAACAAGTTCATAGGATGTTCGTTACTTCCCCAAAGTACAATACTACTACAATACTCAACACTCTCGAAGAGGCAGGGTTTTCTCACTGAGGTTTCTTCTCTGAGCTCTTGTATCATACGCCGAATTGTATGGTACCTCATTACATCAACCTCTACTGAAACTTTTTCATGTCATACATACACTTTATTGTTTGATATTCAAAAATGTATTGCTGATATTCAACAGAATATGCGTATACTATGTATAAATATTGAATTGTTTTTGTGATTAGGAATTATGGTAGTTTATGAGAAATGTTTTTGTGTAATGAATAAGTTTTGTAATTAGAATAAAGTGAATTTAAAAGCTAATTTCAATTATACAATGAATCCGTGTTTGAAGAACAATGCAATAAATTTTTCAATTATGAACTGATTTTTTTTCGATTGTTCGGATCAGAGAAAAATTCAGATAAAGATTCGTATCATTCGTTATCTCAATGCAATTTCTCAATGAGCAATTTATGCAAATCTTTCTCTGAGTTTCACTCAGAAATTTTAAAATATATTCTGCCTTGATCATTACAAGAAACTTAAAAATGTGCGTTACAGATTCCCTTTTTATTTGGTTTCGTCGAAAATTAGTACATGTACCGTAAAAACAGATGACGCTGAAGTTTGTTTTTCGAGTGGTCCATCTATTCTCTGTTTATTTAATCTATGGTGGCAACAGCGTTATGACATTTACGACATTTCATGAGTGCCAACCTTACTCCGTTCTAGTCAAGGAGATCATAAAGTAAGTCAAGTATGTTATGTGAAGGAGATATAGGAAAGGAGGCGCAGGTCACCAGTTCGTCGGGAAAATTATGACGTCATTGGACGCTTATGTCAACCAAAATTGACAGAACTGGTGTCTTTAGCAGTGGCGTAGCTTAACTGGACGTAAATTATTTAGAATAATCGTTAGCAAAGATCAGAGATAACAAAGATTAACTTCGTCATTAGTGAGTGCTTAGAGGACTTTTAAAAGTTATTGGAATTTTATAAATAAGTTTGTCAAGGTAGAAAATGTTGCATAATTGAAATGCGAGTGCGTTATTTCGAAAACTGAAATTTGAATGTTCAGTCTATAGTTAATTATTCAATTCATTTTGCAGATCCTTATTCGAAATTCGCTCGATGGAATTCAAAATGATGTGCAATATTTTTCAGGTCTACAGTACAAGAAAATGCTAGGATTCGAAGGTTGATTCAGATGTTTCGAATGAAAAATCCCTATTGATAGAGATATCGACAAGCTGAAAATATCAAAAAAGGCCTAGTGACAAAAATTAACAATAAAATTGATTGTCGGAAAGATTTGCTGGGTTGCTTTCTGAGTCTGAGAAAAGTTATTCATGTCAAATATTTTAATATGCTAGTTAAAAAGCTGAAGTGACAAGGGATCTCTCTTTGTACTGACAAATTGGCAACAATATGCACAAAATAATTAATTTAATTAATTGGTTCCTGTTTTTTGCTTCCTTCATGGAATAAATTTTCTTTGTAGATCCCACAAATGCATATTATTCCGCCCCGTTTGACTTCAATGCTCCCTTCTCCACCTTTTTCAGCAATGTTTCATTTTGATTTATAACGATGATCTATTCTCACATATTTAAGTTTGTCCTATCTGCTTTTAGACACTTAGGCTATACATTTTTTTATAAGTGAGCTAATAAGTCCTATTTGAATGATATAAGATCTTCTTATTCACCTCGTTTCAAGATATATCAGTATTGAGAGAATATTTTATATGTTAGTTCTAGGTATATATCAAAAAATAATACTACATTTTAAATATTTTGACCTATAATATTATGACAGCACATTATAAGGCAATAGTGAAACACGAGACAGCTAATCACATGTATGAGAAGATACAGTTATAGAACATTAATGAGAAGCTACAATCGAGATGGTGAGGTTGCATTGGTTCACATTTATTTCAATTATCTCTTAACGAATCCATTTAATGATAAGCTTCTGTGTGAATCATTATCTAAGCTACTACAGTTTTTTTCTTTTTATTTATTACGACATTGGTTTCACTCTATCAAACCAACTTATAGAACTGTAAAAGTTCGTCCGTGAGCCATATGATAATTTTTCCTACTCAACATATCCATATTGATTTAAATAATGACTGCACCATTTTATTTCTTTCACGAAGCTCATTTATGGTATTTTCCTAGTGAACTTCTAGTCGAGACACTCCTTCCAGAAGTTCCAATAACAGTTAGCCATTATAGTATAGTGTTTTCCTGCAGTATCTGGAATTAAACCTCTTATTCGGAAACAATATATCTAAAAACAAAATTAATTGGAAGAAATTTCCTACTAATCTGTTGGGCAAAACAAGGACCAATATGACTGCGTTATTTTAACAATGAGAAAACATCCTTGAAAAACTTTAACAAGAGAACAGGGTGGACTTAAGTTGATGAACCTTGCATACTAGGATTGTTTCCTTTTCTATACTCTGCTTATTCTACAAAATACATGCAGGTATTTGTACATTTACATGCCTCAAGTTAACTGTTCACATATACACCAAGTATGTATTTCCTTTTGCTAAATTTTCCAGGGTATGTGTTCAACATTTCAATGGGAACTCAATGAGAAAATTCATTAAGGAGCACATGTAATAATGCAAAATTATTTTATATACCCAGCCTTTCTGAGTTGAGAATTGAAATAATAGATTGGTTTTCAGCCCATTTCTGAGTTTGAAGGTACTTTTTGAAATATCATATTTACTAAATGTATCACGAAAAACTGAATGACTCTCCACTATCGCACTTGTTCATCAATTAGACATAGTTTATACTTATACTGTTTTCTCACATATTTCCTGAGAGTTCATCTTTACTCATCTGTCTTTCCTAAATCATGATACTTACTCAAGTAAACTCTTATATTATCAAGCAGTTTTCGTTGTCCTACTGCATTTTTTCCACAGATATATGTAGGTCAGATAATCGTATAGCGACATTTTTTCTTCTTTTCATTTAACTCATATGCCTTCAGTACTGAACTTCAGAACTAGGTATATTGCTGTTGGTGTATTTCAAATCTTAAATGTCTGCACTAACTGTTCTCGTAAACTGTATCAGATATTTTTGTGATAAATTCGATTTAATAACTCCCCAGCAAACACTGAAATGCAGTCACTGTACAAAAACTGTACTTCGTTGCTTCAATTGACTGCAGTTACGGTAATGCAATAACTGCACCAAAAAGGACAGTATATGTCCAGGTGGACTTTGCAGTTACTGTACAGTACAAACTGCATTCGACATACAGCCACAGCTGCACTTCAAAAACAGCGATGGCATCGCAATCCACTGTACAGCAAGCTGCAATTCAAATGCAGCAGTGACGTGCTAAAACTGTACAGCAAGCTGTACTTTAAATGCAGTATTCACTTTGCAAAAATTGCACTTCAAATGCAGCAGTTACGTGCTAAAACTGTACAGCAAGTTGTACTTTAAATGCAGTGGTCACTCTGCAAATACTGTACAGTTAGCTGTGTTTTATATGCAGTTTGTTCACGCAAGAACTGTACAGCAAGCTGTATTTTATATACAATAGACACTGTGCTCAAACTATACAGTAGCTGCACTTTAAATGTAGCAGTCACTGTGTTAAAACTATATCGAAACTTGCAATTACGAAACAATATTCTATTAGAGAAGTTTCCTAGTTATAAACAGAAAATCTATTCTGCAATTAGTGCAAATCAGAAATTTTCAATTTCACTTAGTATTTTTGCGGTAAGCGCAAAGGTGACTTCACGCTAATTGAGACATAGCCTACTCTTAGGGGTGGAGATTAATGAACCATAGGAGTTAGCTACGACAATCGTCGAGGCAGCGTAGATTGTGCCTGCTATAAACGCTGGTTACATAGAGGACATAGAGTAATGCGTCGCCGGTGGCGCCATCGTTTGGCGTATGCTGCACCGCAATAGACGTGTATGCTACCCTGTGATCGCAACCGTCAAGAGCAGTGATTCCATCATTTGGCTAATTCTGGTACCACCATGGTGCGATGAAGTATTCTTCTATCATGGGTATAATCCATATTTTGGTAATGAACGGAGTCTTCAATTATTGAATTAAATCTGTTTATGAAATGTCTCTTTAACCTTCATAATCGAATTTTCAACTTCTTGAAGAAGGTATATGTTTAAGTTTTAGGAATTGCTATGAATTATTATTCTAGATTCTATTATTAACTCTATATCAAATACTCCATTTTTGAAATCAAGAATTGCAAATACAGAAACTAGGCAGTCACTGTATATCAAAAACTGCGTTTTGAAAATTATCAGAATTATCCATACAGAAACTATGCAGTCACTGTACATCAAAAACTGCGTTTTGAAAATGCAGAATTATCAATACAGAAACTATGCAGTCACTGGTACATCAAAAACTGCGTTTTGAAAATGCAGAATTATCAATACAGAAACTGTGCAGTTACTGTACATCAAGAACTGCGTTTTTAAAATGCAGAATTATCAATACAGAAACTATGCAGTCACTGTACATCACAAACTGCATTTTGAAAATGCAGAATTATCAATACAGAAACTATGCAGTCACTGTACATCAAAAACTGCGTTTTGAAAATGCAGAATTATCAATACAGAAACTATGCAGTCACTGTACATCACAAACTGCATTTTGAAAATGCAGAATTATCAATACAGAAACTGTGCAGTTACTGTACATCAAAAACTGCGTTTTGAAAATGCAGAATTATCAATACAGAAACTGTGCAGTTTCAGTACAGCAATCTCTGTGCTGCATTCTGGTGGCATTTGTAGTGCAGTATTTGTACAGTTGCTGTATATTGTGTTTGTTGGGTCCGGATATAGAAGTTTCTGATGCATTATGGTTAAAACCAACGATTTCTCTACGGATCACATCATTCTGCCTAGAAATGTACATATTACCTCCAATTTCGTCTGTTTAAATCTAAATTGAAATTTGTATTCTATCTATGCCAATGCGCGCTATTGTGACGTCATTGGACGCAGCCGAGTATTCCCGATCTCCACTTGCGCCTCCTTTCCTATATCTCCTTGGTTCTAGTTACAAAAACTTGAGAAAATTATTTTATGGCCGATCGACTGCTACAAAAAATGTGAATGGAGTATAGTTAGATGCACATCTGAAATGAGTGAATGTTCATTTCTCTGGCGAGGAGTGTAAAAGCCGCAAGGCTAAATAATTAATTCATCCTCTATGACACAACAATGTGTTAAGGATAAGTCATAGAAATATTATACGATTTTATTATTGTTTAACTAGCCAGGGGGACCAGAGGGGTCTACCTTAGTAGTATAGCAATGTATGTTCTAGCTCAAATTTGACCTTGAGATATTAGAAATCGTATGAATATGGGGGCCCAGAGTAGTGGGGCGCGGAGCGCTGGGTCTCCTGAAAGGGGGTTCCATTGTGGGGGTTCAGAGATGTAGTTGTATTTTGGGGCCGTAATAAAAAAAAAGAAAAAGGGGGAAAAAAGAATCTTGAAGTCGACGGGATTCGAACCTAGGATAGTTTTATATAATCCGAATTACGAGGCGATCGCCTTATCAACGCGGCCGCGCCAGCTCGCTGATAAGGAAATTGAATTGTTGGTGATATGTTGATGACGCGATCATGGACTACACGTGCCGCCTGGGAGTACACTGAACCCTGAGATGTCACTGGGGGGTCTGAATGATGTAAAAATATTGGGGGCCCCAGAGTGTCGCCTCCAGAGTATCGCCCCCCAGTTAATTGAGTCCTGAAGGTCTGGATTGAATATATTATATTTGTGATAAATAAAACTATCTAGGTAATTCAATTTTTTTATTGTTCTATAACTACAAATGTATTTCATTTCAACTGAATATAATTATAATATGAAAAAGGTTAATGATGGCATATTCCATGGAACTTCTTCGACTTCTGATCGGAAATCATCATTTTTTCAAAACTTTTAATCATCTTCTGCTTAGTTTCATAGACTTGAATTTGTTTCTTCAGATTCTGAATATTCTTGAGGTGCTCATCTAGTCTATCCATTTCAGGTGGTAGGACAATGATACCTCAATTCTAAAGTACGTTCGTTGAATCAATCCAAGAGTCATGCGACTTGTCTAAGCCCAACCAACGAACTAAGACTTTCTTTCCTTTTCTACGAAGAACTTTTTCCACTAGAAATACATCTGAATATTTTACTTTCTGTAATTCGAACTCATAAAAAGCGCCCCTATCGGACGTCTACTGGAATCCTCAAGAAGATATGTTACAGGATTGGTTATTTGAACTTTTTTTATTTTAAAAATCTCTGTGGTCCAGTTGGGTGTGTAACCTTTCGAGAATATATGTTTGACTTTGCTGATTCTCACCATATCATTAACCTTAAATTTTCCCTTTCCAGCGACCTTAATATGGTTGTATCTAGTATTCAATAAACTCTGCTCATTATTTTTATTAACATCACATGGTTTCATTCCAATAGTACGATGTTTCGTCTGATTATATTCATTAACAATACTGGATATGCTGTCGATCCATTTGTATGTTCCATGTAAACTGAAGTATTTAAACAGTTTTTCCTTAATAGTTCTTATAACTCTTTCTGCTATAGAAGCTTTGGTTTTGGAATAGGTGCAGTAATGTATTATATCATTTTCCTTCATCAGAGATTGAAAATTTACATTAAAAAATTCCTTTCCTTGATCTGTTTGAAGATTTTTCGGTTTAACTCTGCTATCTAGCAAAATTTTCTTGAAAGCGTTCGATACTTCCACACCGGTTTTTGTTTTAAGCGCTCTCACTCGAACAAATTTACTAAAACAATCTATAACTACTAAAATATATTTAAAATTTTTATTCTCCTTCGCGTAAAGATCCATTTGCGCTAAATCAGCTTGCCATAGGTCATTTAATCCTTTAATTATTGTTCTTCTGCGAGGGAAGTTTTTGCGAATTGGTTTGTGTAGTTCTCGAACCACTTGTATTTTCTCCTTCGTATACATGAAGGGTAAATTTTTCATCTAATTGTTTGATTTTATTATTTAATTTATTTAATGCTTCTATAACCTTATCTTGAAATGCGTTTAATTTATCTTCCTGGGACTTCAAATATACATCAAGTTCTAGTTTCTGATAGTATTCGTGCGAAAGTGAAGACAATGTTTGATTGCTTCGCCTTAATTCTTGTTCGAAATACTCAAACCTCTCTTTAAGATTTTCATCAAATGTCTGTTGTTTAATGTCAAAATTAACTAATCTATTATTAACTTCACCCTTAAATTGATGAAAAATCAGTCCTAACTTCCCGAATTCTGCGGTATTTAATTTGATTTGATTATGTATTGTATCGAATTGAATATCTACATATTCCTTATTAGCGCTATCGGAATCGGCAAGAGGTTTACCAACATTACATAATTTGCGGTTACCGAAATCAAAGTCACCATCTGCGGTTCGCAGAAAGATAGGGATAGTTGATTGAATATTTCTTAATTTACTTCTATGAGAAGAACGTCCGAACTTATCGAGAGACATATTGAATTTATCACTTTGCTCTCAATGCAATTCAATATATAACTTTTTCTTTTCGAAGCTCTTCGACTATTGACTCTATTTCATTATCAACAGATGTATTTCCGGCAATTTTGGACGCATATAGTAACCGAAGTCTACTAACAATTTCGTTTACATCATTCCAATAAATATACTCAATAGGTTTTTCGGTGAATGACATTAATCCATGTCCAGTTGATGGTTTTATGATTTCACGATATTTAAATCCTTTATTCGCTTTAACAGGATTATTAGAATCGAATTTTCTCCTATGAACATTAGTCATTTTCAGTATTTTACGATAATTTTCTAAATCAGATTTATTATACTCTTGTGGCTCTTTTTTAAAGAGCAAATTATAAAGCCCATCTGTACCACTAAACCTTTCATTACCAATTAGTAAGTCGCCAGTTTTCTGATGAAAGACTACAGTTGTTTTACCTAAGGTCCATTTTGAAAGTTTATGATTATATTTAGGTCCGTAAGCATGATCATAGTTATCACGTTGTGTTAACGCCGAATAAACATAATCTCTGACCCTTTCTGGATATTGTTCCAAATAAGTTTCGGCATTATTGAAATTGCTCAATTCATTTAGAAACTGTTCAGATTCATTATTATCTCCATCGATAAAAACTGAATCATTTCCTCTATGGTCTTTATCATCATCACCATCATCATCATTTTTTGATGTAACAATTTCTTTTGTAGGTAAAAAATTCACTAGTTGACGTTTCAAACCAGTTTTTTGAGGTTTATTGAATTTCAATTTTGGTGTAAATGGCGAGGGCACTTCTTCTTCTTCTTCGTCATGCGTTTCAATCTTATTGACTTTCTCTTCTTCTTCTTCTTCGGGTGAACGGAAATGTGATGGCTTCATAATGGTACTCATTCTCTTATATGGTTGAAAAGATATCTCCTGAGTTCTTTTACGAGGAAAAACTCTATTATCTGGTGTTGAAGAAAATTGTGGTTCTGAAATCTTCTCTAGTACTTGTAGATTCTTCAAATCAGTAGTATTCTGGTTAACAGACTTTTTACCAAGTTCATCTTCTATACGCTTGAGTTGTTTTGTTATTGGAGTATATAGCCTTTCCAAAGTTTCATCACCCTCAATTTTTCCAAGTTTAAGTCCAGCATGTTTTTTCTTAATATTCTGAATGAGTTGTTGAATAATAATTTTCCTATTCCGAGCTGATTTGATCTTCATGTTGGAATGCATCGCATACGAATGAATATTAATCATCTAGTGCTATATATTTATCGAACCCCAATCGATAACGACCATTGTTCAAATCAAAGTCTTTAACAATTACCAAAAATCCAAAATTGTCATTCCAACAGATTCCACAAATTTTTTTAAATTCATCATATGTCATATCCGGTCACACATGTTCATTGAATATATGTTTAAGATTTACATCATCTTGTTTGAATATGACCAATATATTCGCATTATCTCTTATTATGTGTTTTTTGGCTGCAACATATGTCTGACATAAAAATGCTACATCTATCGATTTATGTCTACCCATAGCATAGTATGATTTAATCTTATCTTGATTTTCACCTAAGACATCGTCAAAAATAAAAATAGAATTTGCTTTCGCATCGTTTGGTTCGTCAATTTCAGCATTCTCCTTAAATGGGAAATACCCCACTCCAGGCACTTTATTTAAAATATGTTCTAAAATCTGGTATTTCGGCTGGTAGAGACTTTTTGAGTAAATATAGACATTTTCAAAATTCAAACCATTTAAATCGAAAATTAAACTCAATAACGCATTTGACTTTCCACAACCACTTGGACCAGCAAATATGAATCTACAACTGTTTGGAAAGAGATCACCATGTTTTCTCCTTTTTTCAAATTCATATTTATCATCCAGATAATCAAAATTAACAACTGGGAGCACCGTTTGATGTTCAATTCGTATTTTCGCCATTACTAAGCAGAAATCCATATAGATGATGAATATATAGGACTATAAATATTGAATTCATTATGTAATATTGTCATTATTATGTTATCATTCGGAGGTGGAGGTTTAGTGAATTCAATAATTAATAAATTACCTTTCGAGTTACATTTGCCTGGATATCATTATTGTGGCCCTGGAACAAGACTTTCAGAACGTCTTGCTAGAAACGATCCGGGTATAAATAAACTTGATGAAGCTTGTAAGGAACACGATATAGCTTATTCCAAACATACGGAATTGTCTGATAGACATATTGCTGATAAAATATTAGAAGACAAAGCTTGGGAACGAGTGAAGTCCAAAGACGGCACATTTAAGGAGAAAAGTGCTGCCTTGCTAGTCACCGGAGCAATGAAAATGAAACGAAAGATGGGTACCTATGGGTCTTCGGAATAGACAAAAATCTTTCAGAAGTTTTGTCTTGAAACCAACTCATAAAATTTTAAAGAAATCAGGGGGCAATGATTTGAGAAAATCAACGTTGATCGCCCTCAAAACAGCTCGAACTGCAATTAAGAAAGCAGGTGGAAAGAAAAATATTAAAATTCGCCGAATCATACCATTCGAATCAAAATCCGGTGGAATTCTACCACTCATACCCATATTCGCAGGACTGTCAGCATTAGGAACCATGTTAGGTGGAGCTAGCGCTGTTGCCAAAACGGTAATTGATGCTAATAATGCTAAGAAAAAACTGGAAGAAGATCAGCGACACAACAAAGCGATGGAGTCCATAGGACATGGACTTTTCATAAGAAAATCCAAACGTGGATTTGGTTTATATATTAGAAAACAGTCAAAAAACTAGATGAGCTACCCAAACGTGCCCTTTATGATTATGAAATCGAATCTTTTGCGACAGAAATGAAAATAAAACATTTCCGAGGTGTTTTCATGAGAAATACATTACCAAAATTCCCAAAGAAGAATGAATGTGCAATTCTCAATTTAGATTCAGTTGAGGGTCCTGGAACGCATTGGGTGGCATATAGAAAGTATGGTAATGAAGTTGAATATTTTGATAGTTTCGGAAATCTCAAACCTCCCAAGGAACTAATTCATTATTTAAAATCCTGCAAAGTGAAGTACAATAGAGATACTTATCAACAATTCAATACATCCAATTGTGGTCATTTATGTTTGAGATTTCTGATTCAATAAATTAATATGATTGAAGAGATTTTTCACAGTATATCAATCATGTCGATGTTGTTCACACTCAAAAATCGATCATCAATTTTATCGATTGATTTCGCTGTTCCCATAGAGCTGAACAGTAATTTCAACTATGGTTTGGCTTTGATAGGATTCTATACATACAACACTATCCCGAATGTTGAAAAATATAATAAATTATATTATTCCGTGGATGGTGAAGATAAAGTCTTGACCTTTCCTATTGGAACTTATGAGATATCAGATATGGAGGAATTCATTAAAAGAAAACTCGAACTAGAAACTGGAAATAAAGAGGAATCTCCATTATTCTTCTTGAGACCTAATAATAATACTTTAAAGTGTGAAATATTTCATGAAAAATATGGAATTGACTTTCGACCGGAGGACTCTATTGGTGCCCTATTAGGATTTTCATCTAGGCTTCTCAAGGCAGGACAAGTTCATGAGTCAGATTTACCAGTGGATATCATCAAAGTTCGAACAATAAATATTGATTGCAACTTGATAGAGGGTTCATTTATCAATGAACTCCCATCTCATTCACTTTATGAATTTGCGATTAATAGTGATCCTGGTTACGGAGTGAACGAGATCCCCAACAAGGTGGTATACTTACCTGTAACAACACATCGAATACATAATATCACAGTGAAAGTTCTTGATCAAGACGGTGAATTGGTGAACTTTCAAGGCGAGGAGATAATTTTGAGATTACAATTGAAACGATGCTCTTAGTCGTTCCATATAAATATCAAACTACATACTACAATCAATCAGTTGATAAACAACAACTATCAAAACCACACAAACATCTTTCTCACGAAAATTGGATTTTCCTACAATCAATTGGTCATGTTGTCCAATCACGTTTTCAACCTCTATCAACCCGTAAACACCGATGAATCTATAGTAAAAATCGAAAGTCGAACCTATTTGCCATTCGTTAAATCCTTCAATCATTCCGATGTCATTGAAATCACGATAAATCGAACAGACTGTTGGCTTTTGATGCATGATGCTGCTATCATTATCAAAGGAAAAGTACAGAAAACAAAAGGCAATGGAGATGTTAAACTAGTTCAAAATGCTGGAGCATTTCTCTTCGATTCAATTATTTATGAACTCTGCGGTATGGAGATAGAGAATGTTCGAGATCCAGGTATTATATCAACAATGCGAGGATACCTAATTTATGAGGAGGATGATTCAAAACTACTCGAAACGGGAGGATGGAACTACCCGAAAACACCAACTGTGAACACAGATGGAAGTTTTATATTCAGAATACCAGTCCACCATTTATTCAACTTTTTCAAAGATTACCAAATGGCTATGTGTGGTAAGCAAACGTTCCGATTCTTCAGAGCACAAAGTGATCATAATGCGATAAAAATAACATCGTCGGATCCTAAGGATCATACAGAAGCAAAAATCACCATTGATAGTATGGAATTGAAGGTGAAACATATTTATCCGAATGATATTATCAAGATGGATTTATTGAATGCTATAAGGTCTAATAAACCTATATTAATGCCATTCAGGAAGTGGGAGATTCATGAATTACCATCATTACCATATGGGGGTAATAAGGAGATTTGGGCTGTTAAAACATCTACAGAAATCGAGTGTCCAAGATTCATAATTTGTGGGTTTCAAACTGATAAGAAAAATAAAAGTTCTGAGGACATAACTGAATTCAATCATATAAATATAACAGATATTCGAGCATTATTGAATTCGGACATCATTCCGCAAGAAAATTTACGTTTGAATTTCGATAAGAATGAATATGCTGAAGCTTATCAGAATTACACTCAATTTGCTCAGAGTTATGGAATTTTCAAGAAATCCCCACTCCTGACCTTCAGCGAATTCAAAGAAAAGCCTGTTTTTGTACTGGACTGTTCCAGAAGAGATCAGACGTTCAAAGCTACAACAATTGATGTGAAACTAGAAATAGAGTCCTCGAAGGGATTTCCAAATAATACAAGAGTTTTATGTATTATAGTACATGACTGCATTATAGAATTTAAACCTCTAACAGAAGAAATTAAAAAAATTACTAATTTCTAAGAAAAATGCGTATAATCATATGTGATATTCAAGGGCTTTCGATAGATGGAGAATTCTGTGTTAAGGAATTATCATTTGTATTGTGGGATAAAATATCTCATTTCATTATGATGCCTCCAAAAGAATTTTCATCTCTAAGTGACAAAGATAAGAGAACTGTTAAATTTCTTGAGAAAAAACTCCATGGGTTAAGATATACCTCCGGATACATCGAATATGGAAAGTTACCAGAGATTTTAAAGAGTATTTTACAAAGTGGAGATATCATTTACGTGAATGGACATCAGAAGCATGATTTTTTAAAAAACATAATGATAGGAAGAGAAGTGCAAGTACTCAATGTGGAAGAGCACGGATGGACCCCACCAAAATTCGAGAAGAAACCTCCAAAGTGTATGAGTCACATACTCGATCAATGTATGTGCACTCTTACGGCCGTTTTCAATAACCTATCTATCCATCAAAACGGTGGATAGATAGATACTAGGGATAGACCGATCTATCCTTTTGTGCTTGTTTACGTTTCAATATTCTATCTGCAGATAGCGATTCTTACTGGCCGCAGCGATCTATCCCTTCCTCTGAAATGAGGTCAGATTGACAACCAGAGATAGGAACTTTCATTATATATTCGCCTATCTGCGTTTCAAAGAAATTTGAAGTAAACCATCGATTGTAAAAATTATCTCCGGTAGTTCAGTTTTTTGATCTGTCGAGTTCGAGCAGTAAGGGGTAGAGATAAGCATTGGAAATTGTTATCAGGGTGCATTTCAGTGCTGTTTTCTTGACAATTGAATTGTAATTAACTTTGAAAAATGGATTATTTGAGTAGCGACGACAGCGACATGGAATTATTAGAGATGGTTGATGAGAAGAAAGTGAATCGGAAGAGACCATAATACAAAAAGTCTATAAAGCACGAGTTGATTACATGATTATTTTGAATGATTACGAGTTCACATGTAGAATTCAACTGAGCAAAGGTGCTGTGAGTGAATTATTGGATTCAATTAGTCCATATTTGAGGGCGCAAATGGGGAAAATTGAAACCGAAGAGTTGAAGGATTCGGTCAATCGTCTCCAACTCTCCTCTTTCAATTTATTGTTGGTAGCATTAATAGCTCTACTGGTAATAACCCCATCAGCTGCTACAAATTCTACCAAACGCATGGCCTTCCTTTAGTCATTGGTTTTGATTTAGGCTGAAAAACTAATTGCCTTCAGAACTTGAAATTAATGAAAAATGAATATCGATAACAACGGCGCTTTTATTTGAAGGTACTTACGGTTGAGGAATTCATTTTCAAGTATTGCGTGGTTCAGAATCTCGACCAACAATTATTGTGATGTATTTATTGCCGTATGCACCTTTCATTGAACGACGTTTAAGCACAGAATCTCTATGGGAAAAAAAGACTCGTTCAATGAAACGGTGCATACGGGTATGTAGTCATACACACGATTAACCTTTTATACATAATCTTCAAATATTTACACTTTCTAGTTTCTAACACACTCCAATATCTCAAACACTAGAAATGAATTAATAATGTGAGGTCTTATATTAGTGTTCTGTGCTCTGAGCTAAGTAGATCCCTATCTATCCTTGCCTTGAGATAGATAACGTCAAACCATAAATTGTGAAATGCAAACCATAGATAGATAACTACAAGGATAGATAGGCAGACAAACTGGAGATAGCGATCTATCCCTTATCTTGGATAGGTTATTGAAAACGGCCGTTAGTAATTGCGATGATTTATATCGATGGGTGTGTATGTTCCTACCGAAAGTTACATTAGTTAGTAGGCATCTCGAGTATAATGAACGCAACAATGGATAACCCAGAAGCTGTTAAAATAAATTTGGATAAATGGATGACGAATGTTTTTAAAAATGTTAATAGATTTAAAAATTTAAAATGTAAACCACGCTATATTCATCTTGTGGAATGTATTGATACAAATTAATTTTCAGTTATTTCATTATCATTATGTCTATCATGTATGAATTATGAAAATAAAATAGAAAACTTAAAAAATAAAAATAAATAAAAAATAGATTTTGTTGAAGAATACCTCAATTGAAAATATCAATGTCACTTTCATAATCAAAGAATAAAACCACAAATATTAGACTTTACGGAAGATCTACAGTTCACTCGAAGATAAGATTATACCTCCTCCATAGAGAGCTATAGAGTATATACCCCTAGGTAATATAGATTTCAAAAAGGATTCCATCCATATTTATCAGAGACCGAATAATGAAATCGGACTATTCCATCATAATGAGTTTTATAGAATTGATTCGAGCAGTTTTGGGGTGATACAAAGTCATGAATATAATTGGATGGGTCTCCCACGTAGTGTGATAGTTCATGGGGTATTGAATACCTATAAAGGTAAAACATATATCTTTTATAATAATTTTTATTGTGCTGAAATTGATGAATGCAATTTATCAAGGAAATCCATGAAATATATTAGTGAAATATTCCCAACAATTTTTCATCAGTATTCAGATATATCGATGGAACGATCTATTTTCATTAATGATAATATGATATATGAATTCAATGAATTTCTAAACAGAGCAACTGGATCATATAAATTTGAAATGGAGACACTTCTGAAAATACCATGTCAGTCAGACGGATTACTGAAGCAATTGAAAAATCTTTTGAGTATGATCATAACAAATCAAATCATTATCAGTAACACCAATTAGATGGAGTGGGGATGATGATATATAAATATGATTTTTTAAACGACTTCGATCAGTACTAGAACGTCAAAACTGTTAAAATGGACGTGTATGATTTCAATAAATCTAAAAGGTTTTATAGTTATCTCTGTCAAGAACTACATCTTGCTCTGTTATATCATGATAGTGAAAAATTCTCAAAAGTTTTGAATGATCTGGGATTATTTACACCAACAACAATTTTTCGTGAACTGGTGTTATTTGGAGCACCACAGACTATAATAAGTCAAGTGTTTCAACACAAAAAAAATAATGATTCATTTATTGAAGATATTAAAGAATCTTTCAAAAAAGATGAAATGACATTGAATGAAGTGAAGCTAATCTTGAATAATTTTGATAGTGTTTCATCCTATGATTTGATGAATATTCAGATGCTGTTGAACGGGTCATCCAAAAACATGACAGATTTTCGAAAATGTTATTCCACAAATAATATTTGGGGTGGATATAAAAAATTGAATTCATTTCTGGATGAAATGGTTAGCTTAGCAGCATATTGTGGGAATTTCATAACAATTTATCATATGCTGATGGAATTCAAGAATTGTGAAATCAATTTCGAATTTGATCCTGAGAACAATGAGAACCACAAGAAGATCCTAAGTATGGTTGATGAAGGGATATCAGGAGGTTTAATGGGTGATGATTATGCTGGGAATATAAGACCTACACAAAAAACGTATTATTATGAATTTATCAAAAACTTCTTATGTCAGAGAAATGATGTATTTTTATGATAATAAAAAGGAAATGCTATAGAATAATTCCCCCACCTCAACAATCTCAAATCACATGACTCTTGGATTGATAAATCAAATCGATTGTAAAACCTAGCAAAAATTTCAATTGTGAGTTTGACTTCGAGTGATCAATATGTATAAGAGTGAATTTCATCCGATAAACTATGATAGTTTATTACTGGATGTGGAAAAATCGTTCATTTTGAATATAAATATCCCGATGATTGAACATACCATTGATTTTGGATTGAGTAGTTTGAGAAATTTCGAGCCATCAGTGAAGATATCAACAAACGAAGCGTCTTTACTCCACGACAGAAAGTTATCAATATCCTTCGATATTCTACAATGGAGATAATGTTCATTGAAATTCTCAACTTAAATGGAGAAAATGACATTAGATATGTGGATGATATTTCTATAATAAACACAACTGTGAACGGTTTCAAAATTATACAATTATGTAGGAATGATAATTTTATATATTTAATTGGTGATGAGGTGACTAAGATACTAGAAATCAATAAAAATTCAATAAAGAAACGTTTTGACATATTAGTGAATCTCAATTTTTCATCTCATTATAGGAATTTTCTATGTGTCATGAATGATATCAGAAAAAATAGTTCTGAGTCGATTGTAAAATTAATTGAAAATTTTTGTAACCTCAATCCCTCAATTGAGAATGTAATACTGAACGAATGTTTTATTTTATATAAAGATAAAATACTTTACGACATGGAAACAATGTAGAAAGGGTTATAATAAAACAACTTCCAATTAATTTCAATGTTTTTTTTTTATTCAAAATATAATCAGAAATAGTTAACGTCGTCATCACCATCATTATCAGAAAAATCATGAAAGCTTTCAGACATAAGGTCAGGAACCTCTAGTTTCCAGTACAAGTAGTGAAAGCGTGGATATATTGATAACAGAAATTTAATTAATGCTAAATATTTCAAGGGTGGTGGATTATACACTATTAAATCTTTATAAGTTTTGTCATCATCGTTTTTATAAGTATGACATTTGCTGAAGTAAATATCGATTAACATAGATTCTTTTATTATTAACGCTTTCCTCTCTATATGACATGAACAATTACGACTCAAGCGTTCAAATATACTCAAATATAACTTGAATCCATCCGTTCTCTGATTACACTGATCGACAAAATTATAGCTTTTTTCTCCCACCTAAGGAAAATATATATATTTTTAATCTTCGTAGCCAAGGTATAAACGCACGATAAATAAAAAGTGGAAGTTAGCTCCTGTTGTTTTTTAATAATTATATTCATGATTTTTAACAAAAACAATGCATTATAATATTTGCAATGGTGTAAAAGATTCCGATCGCTTAGATCTTTTGTCTTTTCTGCTGTAGGACGACTCCAGTATTTCTCTAACGATGGACCAACAATAATCAGCGAGCATAGAGGGTTCCCCTTTGCCTTGGTTGCGTTTTTCGAATGACGCGATGTCTTGATGGAATCGCTCTCCATGCTCGTCACTTACGGCTCCCATATTTTGTGGAAAGAAATTAATATGTGATTGCAAAAAGTGTATTTTTAAGCCCGTTTGCAACAGCCGAGAATTCTCTAGAGAATTTGGTCGAAAATTCATGCGCCGTGAATTATATACCGTTGTATACGCACTTTCGGTAGAATTTTCTGTTCAGTTGCATACAAAATAATCTCTGCCGTTTTCTTGCGAGAATTTTGTAGAGAATTCTCCAGAGAATTCTCGGCTGTTGCAAACGGGCTTTAAGGACATGTTGCATCCCATTTTTTGATTAGCCTGTAACATCGTTTTGACAATATTTACATATTGCGGAGATTTGTGATTGCCAAGAAAATTTTTGGTCACTTCTACAAAGGACAACCAGGCTTCTTTTTCGAAGTCATTCAATGCTGCCAAAAACCGAATTTGTTTCAATAGTTTGTTTATTTTATAAAGTATCGTAGGGTACAGAAGTGCGAACATTGACAATTCACGCATGTCTTTTATTTTGATAACGGGAACTAAACAAACGTAAGTACTATTATTTTTGTAATAAGGTGAGGAATACCTAACGAAAAAAATATAAATCTCTTAGGTGGGACATGTTGCATCCCATTTTTTGATGAGCCTGTAACATCGTTTTGACGATATTTACATATTGCGGAGATTTGTGATTGCCAAGAAAATTTTTGGTCACTTCTACAAAGGACAACCAGGCTTCTTTTTCAAAGTCATTCAATGCTGCCAGAAACTGAACTTGTTTCAATAGTTTGTTTATTTTATAAAGTATCGTAGGGTACAGAAGTGCGAACATGGACAATTCACGCATGTCTTTTATTTTGATAACGGGAGCTAAACAAACGTAAGTACTATTATTTTTGTAATAAGGTGAGGAATACCAAACAAAAAAAATATAAATCTCTTAGGTGGGAGAACCCTTGTTGAATAGTGTTATCAAACAATGTAGAATAACACATGACTTTTACTGTAATAAAGATTTCGTCTATGGAAATACTGTATGATATTGGTATAAACGTTTCCTCAGAGTCATCATCATAATCCTGGCTATCATCAGAATATTCATCCTGACTATCATCATCATCAGAATGCCACCTCTCAGAGTTTTCATGGAACCATTCTCTCATTACCAGACGATGAGGTCCCACTATCCATATTTCAATTTCATCTAATGTCTGAATTAACCCTTGTAAATATAATACAGTTTTCCCAACGATCATCCATTCTTTGACCGGAAGTTCAGTCAATTCGTTGTATTGATTCAATAATTTTATTTTGAACTGGTCGGTTAATTGAGGTTGGAAGGAAAATGTCCTCTCTATAGCTGACATAGTATACTTCAGCATTCTATCCTCACCCTTATTTTCTAAAAACTAAACTATTTTATAGTGTCCCCACGGAAGTGAATGATGGTTTTCTGTTATAAAACGTTTTGTATCAGTTCTACATAGAGCCACTTTTTCTTGTTCCATTGAATAAACCCGATGATTTTCAGATATTATGTTTCTTTGAGTTATGATTTTACTTTGTCCATCAAATAGACAATTCAAATAATCATCAAATGAAATAACTTTCTTAACTACCCCCTTTTTAATTCCCTTCGCTTTTTTAGTGATATTATTGTTTGAATCAATTTTGAAAGAATACATTTTAGAGCGTAATCCAACAAACTCGCTCATTATAGCACCATTGTTCTCATCTTTCATGAGCCCTGGAACCTTTTTATTTACACGAGGAATATCATAAATATTGCTATCTGGATAATCTGAAGTATCAAAATGGGTGAGACAATCAAGTTTTATTAATTGATATGGATCTTGATCTCGAATTTCATAAATTAATGAATCAGTATCTACATATAATAGTGAAGAGTCGTTGAATTTAGTGAGAGTATAATTATAATGAAAGTCGTATAAACAAGTTTTTGAAATATCTAGTACGGCAGAACCAATATACACAGGTTTATTGAAGATCAAATTAACTTTTTTCATTTCAATTGCCAATAAATTTTCCCCAAATATTATTCTTCCCTTAAAATGGGGGCTACTTATGAGATTTTTGGCGCCATAACGACCTCCCCATTTGTTCACTATTTTAACTATCCTATGTTTGCGTATGTTTCCCATTGTCTTACCAAATACGGCATTATTCATTAGTTTGTAAAGATTCTTTTCAAAATCGTTCGAAGCCTTCATTCTAAGCTCGGTATTGAGATCAATATAAGATTTAAGCCATGCTGATTGTTTGAATTTTAATACCCTATGGATTTTAGTGAGAACCATTCCGTTTCCTAAGGCCTGTTTCAAATTTCTATAATGTAAAATATATTTCTTCTTATCATATAATGTTGTTAACAATTTAGTTAATTTTGAACCTGGAGGTACTCGATTTTCCGGACAAAATGGTAAATCTGAATGTATATCATGTAGGTGTTTTGGATATTCCAGATCAACTTCTAAAAAATACCCTTCTGGAGCATTATCTGGAATTTGTATCACATCAATATTAGTGTTAGTCCACTCAAATTCATCATATGGAAGAAACTGACTCATTGCCCAACCATAGAGATTATTAACATCAAAGTAAATTATATATGATGATAACTTTTCAGAATCAAATGTAGTCATATACTTATTATTTGCCTTCGCATATCGATTAGAACACTGACTTATTCCACCTCTTATACTCTCTTCAATAAATAATATCATATCGATATCCTTGATAATTTGTAATTTCATTGATGTATATTTCAACATACAATCAAACGTAAACCCCGGGAGTGTATAATACCAAGCTGGATCTAATCCATAAGTTGTATGACAACTTACACGAAATTGTTCAAATATATCAGCTAATAAAAGGACATCTGTTTTAAGATATAAATTGGAATAGTCTAATAAATTTTTACAATCAAAAATTGACCAGACTTGTTGAGCATGTGAATATTCCTCATCAGTTATATCTTCATCATTCAATTTATTATAAAATTTTTCTCTAGATGGGAGTGTAGTCTCTGTCAATTTTTCAATACTATCAATGTAATCATAGGGATAAATACCTTTTCTAGTAAGCAATTTATAGTGTTTAGCAGTTAAATTTGGAAAATGTGAGTATAAATTAATGAATGAGTCAGGTTTCAAGTAGGTTGCTAACATTTCAAGAGATGATTCCATAAATCGAATACTATCAATAAACCTATATTTAATTTGATGTCCCTCAAGATGAACTGTGAACGAAATATACTTTTCTTTATTCAATGGTAACACTGATATCTTAGCAAATTGAGAAAAATTTCTTATTAAGAAATGAGAGTCATAACCGCTTAAATTGTGGAAGACAACTGGTATCATAAATGATTTTTTATATTGTAAATTACATATCTTATGAGCCTGTCCTCTTATTTCACCCGTGAAATGATCATGATCTATTACAGATTCATCTCCAGCAGTAAATGACCTCTCACATATATGGCACAAATCAGACATTCCATTTTTCGGATATGATTTCATAGGTTTTATGTTCTTTATTTCAATATTCAATTTATTTGCTTTCATCTCTAATTCATCATTGAACCATTTCATACAATTTTCACCAGTATAACTGTTATAAAATGATTGAGATGAATCATGATTACATTTTAAGTAATAACCCACACTCATAGGTATATGCTCCTGATACTTAAATGACTTTGAAAATGTAGTTGAAGATGAATTATGTTTCTTCAAATATGATTCAAAATCCGCATAAATTATATATGGAACTTTTTGTTTGTATACCTAATTTTTGAATTCAATATATGAATCAATAGGAAATTTGATCAATGAGGGATCATGTTTCATGCAATATTTCTTATGCTCATTTAAATTGTTTTCAGTGAGGAAATAGTTTGAACACAGGTCACAAATATACTTTTTCTTCGTATTTTTCGAAAGTTTTGAGGAAACAAGGCGAGATAAATTTTTGATTAGCACATAATGATATTTAATGGGTGTATCATCATGATCGTCATAATCAATTTCGCTATTTTCAGGAACGTATTTATCCTGAATGAGAAGTAAGTTGAAATGTCTATCGAAATTTATTTGTGTGGATATACGTGTAGGCACAACCTCGAATTTATTCTTATTCAATTGTAGCGAAAAAATATTCACTGATAAATTATTAATTTTCTCGAATTTATGAATATCTCTAATGCTCATTGGAAATTTTATATCTTGACAACTAAGAACATTTTTGAAATATGGATAAGATTTCACACGATCACAATTTTTCTCTCTAGGATGAAGTCCAGCAACAATACTCCAAGCGAAACAAGCATTATCATAATTTTTGATATTAATACAAGCCTTTCGACGTTTGATCTCATCGGGCAACTCAATATATGAGCTACCATTCCCCATTTCAAATTTATTAATATTAACTTCAATTGATATAAAAGAATGAAGTGCGTAACCGCTGTCTTTTTCTTGAAATTCTTCTAATTTTTTTAGGATTTTATCTAATATGAGCTCTGATAAAAGTCGGTCAAGATCGCAACCAGAATCAACAATGAAATTTTCTGATTTAAAGTATTTGAAATCTAGTATTTCAGAATCTCCAGATTTTTTTATGAACTCACCACAAAAAGTTGTATTCATTTTAATCATATTCAGTTTTTTCAATAGATTTTTCAATCTTCTTTCAATGAGAACAATGGCATCTACGAAAAACTCATTTATTTCAATATGTTTCAGATTTATAATAACTCCAGTTCTGACTCTACCAGTAAAGGTTGATTGAACATCTTCCCACTTTACCCTACGAGAACGTCTATTCCGTAAATCACCCCCTTTTTTAGATGAAACCATTCGTTGTTAAATTGTTTTATATCGTTTCAAATGATTTATGTTATTTTGAATTTTGAATTTATGACTATAAATATTTGTTTTTTTCATCATCTTGTTGTATAATTTTATGTGATTATTTATAAGAACAATCCATCTGAGCTTACATTTCAAAGATTTAATTTTTTCTAAATACCTGAATGCTCTATGAAAAACTGATATAGAATCATCATTTACCTCCATGGCGACGACTTCTAACAATTTTATTCTTCACTGAATTCGAAATTTGATACAGGATACTTCGTTCCAATATCCTTCACACCTGTGAATTTTAGAAAGATCTTCCCCTCATTCAATTGATCCAGGCACTCCTTCACAGTATCGGTAGCTCGTTTCGGTAGGAAGACTTTATTTTTCTCCAGCTCTAAGAGTATGGTCTTCCCATAACGAGTTTTCAACAGGCTCGCCTTTAAAATACGAAATTTCTCTCCAAGTGGTAAGTCTCGGAGCTTGATTGTAGATTTCTCTGAATAAAAACATGCTGTATTTACTCTTTCGAAATCCATTTTTCTGGATATCTTGAATTGAGAAGAAAAAAATTTATAGAAAAACATTTTAGAATATTTTAAAATTTTACTCACCTAGATCACTATTGCACTAACTTGAGACGAATGATTGAAAACGTCGAATGATTGAAAACGTCGAATGTTATCTGTTTTTATAACTTCTTCATACCAGAGAAGGAAAAATATCTTCCATTTCCTTTATTTTTATTGCGGGAATAGGACAAATTACAATATGTCAGGTTTTCTTCATCCTGCATTGTAACAAGAAAATTCTTCGGTTGTAAAACGATGCCAGCTTCCTGTTTAAATTCTGCCAATGTTTCACTCGGTGGTATGTGATTGTATCGTATATGCGGTGTAGTGTGTCGTATAAACCAATATCTCCCATTATATCGATATAATCTTCCATTTTCTTGATTCAGAACCACATCCTCATAATCTTTTGGAACATCACAAACATCGGATATTATGACATTTACATTTTCGAAGCAGAAAAATATTTTTCAATTTCCCAATTCGGAACCGCATCCTCATATTCTTGTCGAAACACGAAAACAATTCAATCCACAATGATAACAGAACCGTGAGATTAACATTGATTATTTTTTTCTTTCAATATTCTTATTCAAATCGAACTGATGAAAAACTTAAAACTCATGGACTCAATTAACTGGGGGGCGATACTCTGGAGGCGACACTCTGGGGCCCCCAATATTTTTACATCATTCAGACCCCCCAGTGACATCTCAGGGTTCAGTGTACTCCCAGGCGGCACGTGTAGTCCATGATCGCGTCATCAACGTATCACCAACAATTCAATTTCCTTATCAGCGAGCTGGCGCGGCCGCGTTGATAAGGCTATCGCCTCGTAATTCGGATTATATAAAACTATCCTAGGTTCGAATCCCGTCGACTACAAGATTCTTTTTTCCCCCCTTTTCTTTTTTTTATTACGGCCCCAAAATACAACTACATCTCTGAACCCCCACAATGGAACCCCCTTTCAGGAGACCCAGCGCTCCGCGCCCCACTACTCAGGGCCCCCATTTTCATACGATTTCTAATATCTCAAGGTCAAATTTGAGCTAGAACATACATTGCTATACTACTTACCTTTTTGTACCGATTCGCCTTAAAAGAATAATAAAATCAACATAGACGTGCGGTGGTTTGCGAAGAGATAGAGATTTTCCAAACCTCTAAATTTTCGCCTCTCGCTTCACCCACTCGGTGCTCACGAAATTAGTATTACCCAACTAATTATTTAAACCTTTCCAGCCCAATGATACCATATGGCATCATTGGGTTAACAGTGTCCATTTCATTAAAACGGAAAGCTATTCCTCTTTAGTTATTTCTATTTTGAATGTTCCGTTGGTTCGATGATTAAAAGACGAATGATTGGAAAACGTAATGCTCTGATGTATTGAAGAGCGTTCGAAACTGTGAGTCCGAAATTTGGGGAACAGAAACACCTATGATTTATGTATTCTATATTCATGCTGACTAGCAAGTTTCTTTCAAATATTCTCATTATCCTTAGCGTATATAAGACATCTTAATATGAAGATACAGTAACTTATTGCAATAAACACAGATTGGCATGCAGCGGAATCAAACTGTTACGCTCAATTCCCCCTCTCGATTTTATTGATTGGTGTATGCATGGTCTGATCCGAATTTTGTTTATCTAGCGTAAATTCGCTTTACCCACTCGCAGCCGGATGTTATTTTTCTTTTTTGTATGAATTTTCCTTCTAGGGTCACGACTGAAATAAATATCATTATAAGAGAGGATAACTATAGTATATCCAAATCCAAGAGGCCAGCAGTAAACATTGCAGCATGCAGTGATCACGCGTCAAGAACGTGATAACGCAGAGGTGTACTAATAAATTTAATTCCGAGAGCGTTATATTTTAAAACTTTTTGAGTGTTCCAGTTCCGGTGAAAAATATGTATGCTTATCTACGAGTCTCAGTGATGAACAATTAATCTAAAGTTCCCACTTTAATACATACTATGTATATAAATGTGTAACAATATTTTTTTGTAAAAGTGACTAGCCCGTAGTATCGTCAGAAGATGCAGAACTTTCTTCTAAGTTGAAGATGACTGGTGTTATATCATCCATAATATTATCCAGTTTCCACATGTCTACCTCAACTTTTTGTTTGACATGTTCCACGCACTTTCTCCATCTTTCGGAAGTAACCCGTGGGAGAGCCTCTTGAAAAAGATTTTGGACGTCAGCCATTTTAAATGTGGTGTTTTTATCTGTCACAAAATTCTTGACATCGGCCCAAATCAACTCAATAGGGTTCAGTTCGCAGTGGTAGAGCGGTAATCTAAGTACAGTAATATTTTGGGCCTTTGCGGTTTCATCCACGATGTATTTTTCAAAGTTTTCTTTGTTCTGCCTGACTATCTGCAACAATTGCGCTTTTATGAGGTCAGAGGTGAAATCAATATTTTTCTCCCTCAACCATTGTTGGATATCACTCTTTCTGAATTGTGAATTAGGAATTTTTTCCCTTTTCCTTGAATGGTAAGGAGCATTATCTAAAACTACTATAGAATTTTCCTCCAATTTAGGAAGTTTACCCTCGAACCACTTTTCGAAGGACTGACCATCCATTTCTTCATGGTAGTCACCAGTTTTTTTGGATTGGAAAGTCCAGAGTCCTCCAGTTAAAAAACCAGTGTCACTGCCAATATGATACACTATAATTCTTTGCCCTTTGCCTGGAAAAATATATTCACTTCATTTGAAAAAGAATGTTGAAATTGTTTTCCACCAAAAAGGTACTTACATCAAGTTTCACAAAACTTTGATTGCTCGATCAACGATTTGGGATTCGATTTCCCGAAGGAAATCATTGAAACTTTCATATTTCCGAATATATTGGAGGAGTAGCAGTTGAGAATCATTAAATGGGCGTGTATAGATAATTATTTGGTGCAAGAATGATATTCAGAATGCTTATGACCAACTTATCGACTGAAAACTAATTGACGTTCATCCGTCAATCGATCGTTGATTCTCTGATCAAGCTTTATGAAACCGAGGGTTAAACGAGGGTTAAACTCAAAATTCAAGACCTTACCAGACGGATTTTTTAATCCAGTAGGTCCAAGTAGTAAGTCTTCCTGTTTTCATCAAGGAAGGCCCTAATTTTCGTGAGATAGTTTCTTCTCCAACATTTAATGTCGTCACGGTCCATTAAAAAACTGTTGCGTTGGCGACGTCCATATTTGAAATTAAGTTTTTTCAATATTATAGAGAAGGTACTCTTCTTAAAATTTGGCAAGTATGAGTCTTCATTAACTATTTTTAATACTTTCTCTATAGTCGGGTGTTCATTTCTGAAGAAAAACTCGTGAACTTTTCGCCGTATTACATTTTTATCGAAATCTGATAAGGACTCCCATTTGGTGGTCCGATTTCGATTTGTTGCCGGCTGTGATTGAACACCGGAATTTATGTATTCGGAAATAATTCACCTAACACATCGAGCTCCAATGCCAAGTCTCTCAGCAACTCGGAGTTCTACGTCCTTTAAACACATTCCTGCATTTTGAATAATCTCAATTTTATAAGTATTCAAAATCATTTCTTTTATCTCGGCACTGAAGTGTCGTTTCAGACGTCTCTTCTTTGGAGGACTTAAGTCAACACGCGATTCCTCAGCAGTATCAGTACTTGACATTATCTTAAATGATTGTTACTTGAATAACTTGCTACAACTATAAACCAATTTACGAAAGAAAAAGCAATGAATGTCCTCTGCAGTTCTGCACAACAATTCGCATACAATCAATGAATCAAACGTAATGCGGTTCTGCATTACTCCCACCTGCAAACATAGCGTTCCTGAAGCTTTGACCAATAAGAGGAGTACCTCAAATAAAATCACGCGTTAGTCAGTTTGTTTACGCTGGCCTCTCGGATTTGGATAGACTATAGATATATCTTCAGAGATTTCCTACGGGGATTTAACACTATCACCATAAAGGGAATTTTATAGTAGAACATCGAAATTTATATTTTTGGCTGAACTCGTTAATCGAGGATTTATCACATAAATTTTCCGTTATCTCACGTCAACCCCACTCACCAACAGAGGTAAGATATGAATCGTTCTCCAGAAGGAATATTTTAATCGTTTTGTATCGTATTTTTAGGATTTTTATAATTTATTATATTCCCCCGTCACCGATATCATCGACTGTATTGTCATATTTTGGTAGAATTTGAATAATTATATCATCCTGATTCTCCGTAGGTACCGAAGTACCTCTCAGAAGCTCCGTGAGCTTGTACGAGCTCGGAGAACCAGTTGTGTTCTGTCTAGGCTTTGTTACTGAGTCCTTACGCCACCTTGAGCACAGTACTCAATTTTAACTCAACAGTGAATGGATCACTTTTTCCACCATATAGATCGAGAATACCCGTGGATAAAGACACCACAGGGAATCTGTATAATATCTGTATCTATTATATCTCAGAAATTGGATTCACTTTGGTCTTGATTTCGTTCTCAATCTCAGCATTGTTTACATTTTAATTTGACGATTTCACCAACAATATATGGGAATTACCATTCGTTTTTACAGCCGATGCATGAGATTTCTTCGAATCTTCCGAGTGTGATAAGAACTTATCAGAAGCAGGTGTCGGAACAGATACATTCAATTCAAATCTTAACTTCATTGAATTATTCGAAAATTCTAATATCGAATTATTTTTCTCCAGAAGAGATTCTTCCCTGTTCAGGCATTCAATTTCTTTCCTTAGAATACTCTCGTTCACAGTGGCTTCACTAACCGAAAAAGATTGCAGACAAGATTGATTTTACCTAACTGCATCGGAACAACCGCGACACATAAAGTTATCTCTATCGTTGAGAATTACTCTTGCTATAGAATCAAAAGTCTTACTGTGTATTTTTGATTCACAACCATCGTCATTGCATTTTATATCACTCGAACAGGTAAACTTTCCACAGAAACGACATTTCTTGTGGGGAGACGAACGACCCTCCACCGCAGCTGGTTCAATTCATAATTCAATTCAGATTCAAATTCAGGACCGATTTTAATTAAAATTTTTATAGATGGAATTCCTCAGACACTGATTCCAGTTTTACGGTGATTTCTGAGGAATTCTATTTTGACAATTTTTCGAAATATAAAGTGAGGAAAAGTGATGAAATATTCAGTTTGTATAATGGCTATCATATTATTCCATTAGGCATGTTTGATTGTTGCATTTCTTTTCAAAACAAAGAACATAATTCGAAAATATATGTGGTTGAAATTGCTACAGGTCGTTCTCTATTAGGACGTGATTTTTTCAGTCTGTTCGAATTGAATATTTCTAATAATAATTTTATTGAATTTCCTCCAGATTTACAATATCAGGTCAATTTTTGAGGCTGGTTTAGGCAGTATTTCAATAAATTTGAAAACAGACGATGTCACACCAAAAATTTTTTGCTTTCATCCTCTTCCTTTTGCAACTAGAGAAAATGTGGAGGCTGAGTTGAAGAGATTGATTACTTCAGATGTTTTGGAATCCGTTTGGTATAGCTCATGAAGAATTCTTATTGTTCCAGTATTAAAAAAGGATGGTTCGGTAAGGATATGTGGTGATTTCAAGGTTACCTTAAGCTCCTTCATTGAAATTGATCAATATCCACTCTCGCGAATTGGGGAATTATTCGTTACTTTATAGAGGGGGAGAAGAATACACTAAACTCGACTTGGCCAATGCTCACACGCAAGTTTGCTTAGGTGAAAGGTCGAAAAATCTATATAGTTACTATTTCAACCCACAAGGGATTGTTTCGTTATACAAGAGCTCCATTTGGAATAGCTTGTATTCCGGCTAAATTCCAGAAAATAATGAAATCTTTGCTCAGTGGACTGTCTGGTATTGTAATTTTTGAAGATGATACAATAATGAGCGGAAAAAACGTAAGGAACATACCGAACGTTTAGAACAGGTAGGTAGCGAATAGATAAAAAGAAGCAGGATTAAAAATTTCTTTGAACAAATGTGTTTCAAAAGTAAAGTTTCATATTTGGGTTTCATTATTGATAAACATGGCTTGCAAAAATGTGAAAATAAAATTTCTGCTATCAAAAATGCTCCTGTTCCATGGAATAAAACGACGCTCAAATCTTCATTATTCTTAATTCATTATTAATTATCATGGGTGGTTTGTTCCGAATTTGAACAATATTCTGCACCATTTGTACAGCTTGTTGAAAAACAGAGGTTAATGGTATTAGTCACGAGAAGGACAAAAAGCATTTGAAAAAATTACACTCTGGTTGATGTCCGCGTATGAATTAGTTCATTTCAATGGTATGGATATTTCGGTACGATTGATTACTGACGCTTCAAGTTACGGTATTGGTTGTGTCTGTGTGATTACTCATATTTTACCTAGTGGTTGCGAAAAACCAATAGCTTATATGCATCTCGCACATTATCAAATAGAGAACAAAAATATTCACAGATTGAAAAGAGGGCTTAGCGATAGTTTTTGGCTATATACAGGGTGTCTCAAGTTCGAGTGCCTATTAGACGTTTCTGGAGAACTAGACATATTTGAAATCTGAAAATTGGGATTATGATATTGTTCGAAGTTCTCTACAGAGCTAAAATATTTTCGAAGCCCAAAAACTTCCGGTTATACAGGGAGTGAAAATAAATTCGACGACAAAATTTTGTTTCAAGTTTTCTATTCCTGGTATGATCGAGTATTCAATAGTGAATACATTTCTGTTAAAACCATTGTATTAAATCGAATAATTTTCAAAATATCCTAAAAGAACTGGAAAAAAAGTCAAATATGTTCAGTCAGTAATATGTTCATTATTCTTATTTTAAATATCCTGAGCGTAAACCGTTTTTACAACATCGAAGAGGAAGGATGTGAAAAGGTCATGCATCTTTTGGATTTCAAAAATATCATCACAGAGTGTTTCAAATTTTGTGTTGAAAATTGTGATCTTAAATTAGCCATAACTTCTGTTTTTCAAATTAGAACCCTATTTTTTTATAATTGTGTTGGATTCTGCGGTCAAACATAATGATAGTTTTCTCACATGATTATGCTCCTAAATTCAATAATTTCTGAGTTATTTGAGATTTTCTGGATTTATGGTGTACGTAGAGTCAAATTGATTGCATCTAAAAAAATTCAATGAATATTCTTTCGAAACCATAGGAACACTCTGTACCCATAGAAGATAAATTATCTGTTAATAATTCACAAGTGTCAGGTGTTATTGTCACATTCACCATGTATATGAAATAGATCCAGAATTTCGTAATTAGAATAACGGTTCATTTTGTTAAATCGAGAAATGAAGATAACGAATAACAATAACACCTGACACTTGAATTATTAACAGATAATTTATCTTCTATGGGTACAGAGTGTTCCCATGGTTTCGAAAGAATATTCATTGAATTTTTTTAGATGCAATCAATTTGACTCTACGTACACCATAAATCCAGAAAATCTCAAATAACTCAGAAATTATTGAATTTAGGAGCATAATCATGTGGGAAAACTATCATTATTTTTGACCGCAAAATCCAACACAATTATAAAAAAATAGGGTTCTAATTTGAAAAACCGAAGTTATGGCCAATTTAAGATCACAATTTTCAACACAAAATTTGAAACACCCTGTGAAGATATTTTCGAAATTCAAAAGATTAATGACCTTTTCACATCCTGTGTTATTGATATGTGAAGCTAAATCACATCTTTCAGGTCCTTGTGATGTTTGTTCTTTATAAACTAGAGGGCAGTGTTTCCTATATAATTTAGTGTCTAGAAATGGTACACATTTGTTATTCTCCCTTTCTATTGTGAATTTAATATGATCATCAAAACTGATGAGAACGATTAGTATCTCCTCTTCTCTATCTTCAGGTATAGATATCACCATATCTGCTAAAATAGGACTCAATAGGAAGAGAGAATAACAAATGTGTACCATTTCTTGACACTAAAATATATAGGAAACACTGCCCTCTAGTTTATATAGGACAAACATCACAAGGTCTTGATAGGAGAATGGCGTTACACAAAAGTGATTCTGTTCTGAGACCTGAAAGATGTGCTTTATATATTACATGGTCCGTATAACGTCCATCACGGACACCTAGTGGATATCCGGTAGTGACATCTTTTGAATGTCCATACCAGATATTCACTAGGAGTCCTTAGATTTCATGGGTCTATTCTTAACACGTTGACTGTCCCCATTCTAATTTTTTTCTCACCCCCCACATCCAATACATTTATCCCAAGATAAGGGTTGCTTTTGAGTGATAAAATATATATTCTATGAAAAAATTAATTCTGCAGCCATTTAAGGAACTGTTCATGTTAAAAATTTTCAAGTCCAATGGAAGGCTTGATGCTGATGTTTCTTGAAACATGTATGATTAATTATGATTGAGGTTATCAATACATATTTCTACAAGACGTTCAGCCCATATGAACCGACCACACTGCAGCGTTCATGAAAAGTAACCATATTTATCTTGAACGTCAAATGAATCAATGAATCACATACGACTCATGGACTCCTGGCGAAAATCTTTATGTATCATATGTGATTCATGGGACAGTCAACGTGTTAAACAAATATTTTTTTCTAATTTTGACATATAAAGTGACACTCTTTAAAACTCATTGACGTTTTGTAACGTTTTACTTTTCGCAACCAGTTACGCAAAGTGAAATATTTCGCAACTGATGATGAAAATATACTTGGTTTTCATAGTAACGCAATGAAAAATTCAATAATTTCCGGCACTAGAAGATTTTAAAGGAATCTCCGAGAGAAGCCTTTGAAGACGTTTTTGGTACCTACTTTTAATTTGAATTCATAGCAACATACTATTCAAAATTAGAAAAAATAGAATAGGTGAAGGTTTCAGTCACAAGGAACTATTAATATACAATTTATTCAGCAGCGCAACGTTTCGGGAAATTTATTCCCTTCCTCAGGCTAAAAACAATTTTACTTAAATTAGTAATGGGTAGCATGAGATCCAGTATAACACTAACTACAGACTACTCCTAACAACCAAAAAATTATGGAACAAACTAACAAACACATAGGTACACTTTGTATTATAATTCCAAAAACAATCAACATTTGATAATGGAATATAAAAACGAAATGAAAATTACACCCGCTCACCCTGTGAATGAAAAATTTTGATGTGAATCATTTGAGGAAATTCAAATTTGTGGAGAAAATAAAAATCACAATTTTCTTTCATTTCGGGGACCCAAACAAAAACTCAACGTATCGGTCGCAGGTTCATCCGTTCAAATGTAACACAGAACTGCATAAGATGGAAAGTGGTATGTCTTGAAAAATCACAGTTCAATTTCCTTCATGAGATTAGAATATATGACATTCAATGAACCTATATCAGACCGTGCACTGATTGAATTCGGGTCTCTCTCTTAATACAGAGCATCTCTTTGAAATTCCGTTTGAACCAATCGTTCTCCTTGGTCAAAATTTTAGCATCTTCAAATTCAAACTGATGTCCATCAGACACGGCATGCTGTGAAAGAGCCGTTGTGTTGGACTGTTTCATGCAATCTGATTGATGTTGTTTAATCCTCGTACCGAAATATTGTGCTTATTAAAAGTTACAGATAGGCTTACAGGTTAAAGCAGAATACCACCGTTAAACTCAATATAGTCCCAGTAAGGTGGCAAAATATCATTTTGCGGGGGTGGCGAAATTTTATTTTGCCGGGGCGGCGGCCCTGAGAAAGTCCATCATCTTTTGTTCATATTCAACTCTATCTATTGAAACAGTTTTGTTGCCTTTGTCAGCATTAACCACGTAGATGTCTGGATTGTTTCTGAGGTTGTCAATTTCGTTTTCAAGAATACAGTACAATCGCGATACTGTGAACACTCGCTCGTTCGAACGGCTCAATAGCGTGAACAACATTGTTTCTGCCAAAAAAGTGCAAACTAAGATCTCACAACTTTTTCAACCATTGTGAATCGTCGATTAAAATGTATTTTAGTTTCATAAGATAATAAATCTGTATAGCAATATGTTGTAGAGTTTGTATTTCAGTGACCTCCGGTAACATGAACAACCTCTATTTTGCGAACAACCCTGGTTTTATTCTGTTCACGTTATCGCGATTGTACTGTAGTTATTTTCTTTATAATCGGAGATTTTATGCACAGGTCAGAGGCTCGGCTATGGGCAACCTGGTTTCACCGGTTTTAGCTGAATTAGTGATGAACAGTCTCATCAACTTTGTTCTGTGGTCATTAGACTTTTATATACAATTTATCTTTGTCTATGTTGATGACATAATCATGGCTATCCCGCGTGATAAGATAGAAATTGTTTTGAGACTTTTTAACAGCTTTCATAGTGACCTACAATTCACACATGAAATTGAGGAAAATGGTAGAATTCCGTTTTTGGATGTCTGGATCATAAGAGATGACGGACACTTGGAGACTGATTTATACTCTAATCCTATGGCTTCTCACAGAACTTTGCATTTCAATTCCTTACATACCACATTCCAAAAGATCGCAATAATCAAGTCCATAAGACATAAAGTCCTCAGTATGTCTCATGAGTCTTTCCATTCAAAAAATTTCAGAGAACAGGCAATAATACTCATTCAGAATGGATACCCGAGAAATCTTGTTTATAGAATTTTTCACACTTCTACTCCTATTGTACCACGTGATCCTCTTGACTCTGATGTTGCGGATAACAAGTACAATAAACTAATTTATATACCGGGTTTAAGCCAAAGGTTGATGAAAGTAATGAGTAATTCTTCATCAATTGTCGTCTCATATTATAAGAAGACCGTCAGACTACCATTTTCCCAACTTGAACAAGGATCCAGATTACAGGCAATCGGGTTTGATTTATAAAGTTAATTGTGAAGTTTTGGCAATGTGTATGCTTGCATAGTATGTTTTTGTATATTATCGGTGAATGTACCTTACAATGACCACCGTTTACATAAAAATAACATTATTCAAATTGTGAAAATGTTATTTCAGCTGGCCTGATGATGGCTTAATCATAGCTGAAATCGATCGCCAAAGAATTATACAATAATTACAGTGTGTTTTTATTTACATACACCGATATTAATTGTGAAGATTGTACAGGTACTTATATCGGACAAACTAGACAATATTTCGGAACGAGAATTAAACAACATCAATCAGATTGCATGAAACAGTCCAACACAACGGCTCTTTCACAGCATGCCGTGTCTGATGGACATCAGTTTGAATTTGAAGACGCGAAAATTCTGACCAAGGAGAACAATTGGTTCAAACGGAATTTCAAAGAGATGCTCTGTATTAAGAGAGACCCGAATTCAATCAATGTACGGTCTGATATAGGTTCATTGAATGTCATATATTCTAATCTGATAAAGGAAATTGAATTGTGATTTTTTAAGACATACCACTTTCCATCTTGTGCAGTTCTATGTTACATTTGAACGGATGAACCTGCGACCGATACGTCAGAGTTTTTGTTTGAGTCCCCGAAATGAAAGAACATTGTGATTTTTATTTTCTCCACGAATTTGAATTTCTTCAAATGATTCACATCAAAATTTCTTATTCACAAGGTGAGCGGGTGTTATTTTCATTTCCGTTTTTATATTCCATTATCAAATGTTCATTGTTTGTTTTTTGAATTATAATACCTAGTGTTCCTATGTGTTTGATAGTTTGTTCCATCTTTTTTGCGGTTGTTAGGAGTAGTCTGTAGTTAGTGTTATACTGGATCTCATGCTACCCATTACTAATTTAAGTAAAATTATTTTTATCCTGAGGAAGGGAATAAATTTCCTGGAACGTTGCGCTTCTGAATAAATTGTATATTAATAGTTCCTTGTGACTGAAACCTTCACCTATTCTAATTGATATTAGGAACGAAAATTGCTTTCATTATTAGAAAAAATATTGTGTTAAACACGTTCGAAAACACTATTTTCCGTATTTCGTGTTCGAAGCGAAGCGAGCGAGCGAGCGAGCGAAGCGAGTTGCGCAGAAATACGCTCATTACGAAAAATAATGCTTTTCCCAACTGGTTGCACAAATAACTATTTGATTTTTATTGATTCTGAGAGGTGTAGGCCAATGACAACTATCACCACAAAATCAATCATTGAAGTTTTTGTCGCGTTCGGCCAGTAGACTCTATAAGCACTTTTTGTTCCGTGTCGTTCGGGCACGCAGTTTCAGAACAAAAAGTGTCAGTAGTTGTCGTTCGTTCTAGACGGAGTGGAGTTTTCGGAATCAACTCTATGAGCCCCAGCTCCCAAGGTGGGGCGCGAAAGGAGTTTGTGTAGAAGTAGGGTTATGAAACGAGACAAACCATAAAAAAACAACTTATAAACAAACTATTCATAAAACTGTAGAATTTCCGTTTAATCCACACTAAGAATTATCTATTCATATACATTTTCGAACAAATTGCATTCAAATTCAAATTTTTCCCATGATTTTTGTGGTTGACATTTGTCATTCGTTCATTCAAAAATTGCCAATTTGTACAGACTCCATTAGCCCTAGCTGATAAAACTCTAGTTCTACTCGCTCTGTACCGGTGTTTACTGGCCGAACGTAGTCTTTGTGATCTACCTAAGCATGTTTCGGTTTACCCCGACAAATTGTTACCGATAATGTTTTCACTTTTACTCCTTATGAATTTGGGAAATTTCTGGAGGAAAACCATGTCAAATATATTACCTCTCCTCCATATCAGCCATTATCTAACAACGCAGTAAAAAACGCAGTTAAAATTGTTGAAAATTCTCTGATGGGAGCTTTTGGCAAAGGTTCAAACTTGGATTTCAATGAAGCAATCAAAAGTTTTCTTGTTGATCACAGAAATACATTTCATTTTACTACGGGTTTGAGTCCCTCACATCCTATTTTGGTAGAAAATTGAGGACTAGATTTGATATACCTATATACTGTAACGACTCTTGATTTCCTTTTAATAAAAAATCCTGGCTCGTTTCAGATGTCCGTTTCCTTGAATTCTACGGATGAAACAACGAAACCCTTTCTGATGGAAATTTCAGTTTTAATTAAAGTATTCCGTTGAAGATCATTTTACTTTATAAATATTTTTCAGAATCCTGAATAATTAAATTCAAATTAGTAATTCAATTTTCCATAAGTTATCCGCCGTTATAATTCAGAACAAAGAGAACGTGTCTTTCTGCAGTCGGCGTATTTTTCCGTCCACAGAAACACCGTCAAATCGACGAATTCAGCACAAAACAACGTGGATTGCGGATAACGACATTTTTTTACCGATAAGAGAGAACGAGAATTTTTTTTCTGGAGAGAATATTCTAGAATACTGGATTTTTGGATGTATTTTGGTCACATGACCGTTCACTTGTAGAAGAGTTGATAAATAGTTGATAAATAGGGCCGCACCACCGAATTGGGGACATTCTTTATTCGGTGTCTTCAGTTGTCTTTCATATAGTTTCATTATTCAGTGTAATTTCATTATTCATACACTCGTCATTCATATATTCTTGGTAGATTTTTTTCATTACATTCTTTTTCAATTTATTGCTTTATTCTGGAGGTGCGACCGTTAAAGGACCAAACCGTGAGTCTTTTCTTGATAGCGTCTACCTGGTGATTGAAAATTGCATTCTTTTATCAGGCTAACTGTCCTATTCCTTACTGTTGATTTCTTTCCTGAAGCAGTCTCGAAGTCTTTCCGCTGGTAACGCTTGGCGTGTAACACCCACAATGGTCACGGAGATACCATGCGTATTCGTTGTTCCCTACTTGAAGAAGACTTCTGTCGCCTGGCTTTCTGATGAAACCGATACGAATCGCCAGAGGTCTCGACGCCTTTCCGCTGGTAATGCTTGGCCGTGTGAGGTTTAGTTCAGGTGATAGAGCGATCCACAAACCGCGCGACTAAAGATACAGAGGAGTCATATAACGTGCGTTCAAAAAAATTCGTCGTCAAGTAGGCTATGAAATTTTGAAGGCTGATGTTCGGTGGCTGAACGTATGTCTTTCCTTGAATTACTTCATCTTTCCAAAATGTAAACAATGATGACATTAACCTACATATATATCGTAATTTTGTGCGAAAAGGCACTTTTCAGAAAAGGTTACCTGTAAATTTCACTCAACGTTCGAAAAGCATTTCTTTCATTGAGTAAGATGACAAGAATCCAAACAATCTGAGGCGGTTAGAAAAGTTCTTCGTAAAAATTTTAACCGTCCACTATTTTCATACGTAAGAGACATGAATCTTGAATTGATCGTGGTAGTATGTTTTTTTTAAGAAGGTTCTAGTTACTTCAGTCATATGAATAGCTCACAGTAAGATTCTCAATAATATGTTCATTAATTCTCTATAAATATTGAATTGATTCAGTCATTACTGAAAATCCATGACTAAACTAAAAGAACTGAATTACATGAAAATAGCTATTGGACAATTTATTAAAATTCAATTCAGCTATAAAAAGGCATGGTGCTTTCTTCTCCATAACGTTTTGCTATTGAAGATGCATACTGTCAGTATGCATCAGTTCAGTAGGATACTGAACTCCAATTTTTCTACAAGGTTACAAGGTTAGGTAATCACAACCTTTTCAGTTTTCTGATGACATGTCAATCTTTATGGAAACAAATGGATATCTTTTTTTCAAAATCGGGTGGCATATGCCAACGGATACTCCATCCACTTGAGATAAAATCTGAAGAGAGGTTTGTCGAGCTTCTGTCACCATGTTTTCATTATTACTGAACTCTAGAGTTTTCTTTTTTGGTATACCACTTCCTTTTTTGTTTGAACATACCTGTTTCGTCAACACATCGCAAAACAGTACAATGAAAAAATTCATTCTTAATAATCAACAGCAACATAGGCGTCAATGAAGTTGCCGGAACAGAACATTTTCCTTCAATTTTCATTCCAATTTTGAAGTAGAATTCAATAGTAAAAGTCTTTCACACGTCCGTAAAAACCATCTTTATAACTTGCTGATAATTTTAATTCAACAACAACCCAAAATGCTAAAATGACAGTTCATCTGGAAAATCGTAAAGCACGAGCTAAGAATTACGTTTAGACACGAAATATCGACGTTCAAAATTCCATAGCCTACTTGACGACGAATTTTTTTGAACGCACGTTACAAATGTTCTTATGTAGTACAACAATCTTGCATAGACTTGTTCAGTAGATTAGCACGATTACAGGCAATTAGACGTACGAAGCTGCAAAATGTATAATGATGTAGGAAATGTAATAATTTCCTCGAAAATAAATTCCCATGCCGAATTCCTACAACAAATTCGACGAGAAAATCAAAACGGAGAAACATAGGAAACCACTCCTCCTTCGTCGTACAATTTCATTGGTGCAGAGAAAATGTTCCGAAAATGGTATAAAAAGAACCCATATGGAAAGCAAAATTCATTCACATTCACACTCAGCGATCGAGAAAGACGACCACCAGCTAAGAAAATTACGCATATCGCTTCCGCATTCCAAGCCTGCACACAAAAGGTTTTTCTCAAAACCACTTCAGCTATTCGAAGACCTGCGGTCCCAACACATCTGGCAACAATTATCAGGGCGACACTTGACCTGCATCCCGAGCCTGCATTCCGGACGTCAACAGTGACCGCACATTAGGGCGAAACAAATTCGTTTTTGTTAAAACGACATTGCACATATTTTACTCTTCAGGGCAACCCTCATAAAAGTCGGGTTGAATAAAAACTGTGATATTCTCTTTTGAAATATTTTATTTCAATTCCCTTTTCCCTGGTAAAACTAACGATAGTTCCAGCTCAACAGGCTATTCAACCCACAAATTGGTGACCCCGACGTGATCGAAAAGAAGCCCCGAAGAAAAATGGAACAACAAGCAGCCCAGGTCTCAAGAGTCGCCGTTCGGATGCCAGAGTTTGTAGCCACCGATCCCGAATTATGGTTTGCCATGGCTGAAGGAAGTTTTCTTTGCTCCGGAGTGACACAAGACCGGACTAAGTTTGGCTACATCGTAGGAGCCCTGCCAGCAAAATTTGCCGCCGAGGTTAAGGACATAATCATGAATCCACCTACCAACGGGGCCTACGAGAAATTGAAGATGGAGCTGGTGCGACGTCTGAGTGCCTCCCAAGAAGAGAAGACCCGCCGCCTACTGGAACGAGAGGAAATGGGAGATCGTAAGCCATCACAATTCCTTCGACATTTACAGGGACTCGCAGATCGAACCGTCCCAGATGCCCTGATGAAATCCCTGTGGATGAGCCGGCTACCCAAGTGTGTCCAGGTGTCATTGGCCATCATCAAGGACAAAAATCTCGAAGAGTTGGCAACCCATGCGGACAGTATAATGGAAGCCTCCCGACCTATCGTCCACCAGATAGCAGAGACAACCAACATAGAGGCCATCATCGATAGGAAGCTGGAGCAGATGTTCTTGGGACTGAACCTAGAGATAGCAACCCTGCGAGCAGAGCTGGCAGCACACCACCGGGAGCGACCCAAGAGAGATGGTAGTCGAAGCCGTTCCCACGACCGTCGAAGAAGCCAGAGTCGCAGACGATCGCCAACTGATGGAAGGTGCTGGTACCATACCAGATTTGGAGCCAGGTCCATGAAGTGCGAGCAGCCCTGCAACTACACCTCGGGAAACGAAGGGGGCCTTCACTAGAAGCGGCCAGTGATCCCAGCCCAACGACGCGCCGCTTGTTCATCACGGATCAGGACTCCAAGTTGCAGTTCCTGGTCGACACTGGAGCAGACCTGTGCGTCTTCCCACGCAGCGCAGTCACTGGCAGACGAGAGAAGTCCGACTACGTCCTTTCAGCAGCCAATGGGACACCCATCGCCACGTACGGTACAACCACCCTCACGCTGAACCTAGGACTACGCCGAGATTTCACATGGAGGTTCGTCATAGCAGACGTATCAAAACCCATCATCGGCGTCGACTTCTTGAGTTTTTACAACCTGCTAGTGGACGTGAGGAACCGAAGACTTTTGGACGGAACCACCCAACTCACTACCCAAGGAGAAGTGGCTGAGTGCTCCATCCCAGAAGTCAAGACTGTCAACGGATCCTCCAGGTATCATGATCTACTAACGCATTTTCCAGAGATCACCAGACCTGCAGGAGCACCAGGACGCATCAGGCACAACACGAGGCATCACATCAAGACGATGCCCGGACCACCAGTAGCTTCGAGACCACGACGTTTGGCACCAGATAAGTACAAAGCAGCCAAAAAGGAGTTCGAAGCCATGCTACGACTAGGAATCGCCCGTCCATCCAAGAGTCCATGGTCATCCCCACTGCATCTCGCACCAAAGAAGGGTTCTGAAGAATGGAGACCGTGTGGAGACTACCGTGCCCTAAACGCCCGGACTGTCCCCGATCAGTATCCCGTGAGACACATCCAGGACTACGCCCATATCCTCCAGGGGAAGAAAATTTTCTCAACCCTCGATCTAGTGAGGGCATACAACCAGATTCCCTTGGCCGAAGAAGATGTTCCCAAGACCGCCATCACCACGCCATTTGGATTGTTCGAGTTCCCAGTCATGACGTTTGGACTACGGAACGCAGCACAGACTTTCCAAAGATTCATCGATGAGGTTCTACAAGGACTGGACTTCTGCTTCAGCTACATTGATGACGTACTGATCGCCTCATCGTCCGAAGAGGAACACATGGAACATCTTCGGATCATCTTCGAGAGATTCCGCAACTACTCCATCGTCCTCAATCCAGCCAAGTGTATCTTTGGACAACCTGAAGTGAAGTTCCTTGGTTACCTCGTCTCTACCGATGGAACAAGACCACTGCCAGACAGAATCCAAGACATACTGGGGTACAGTAAACCAACAACCGCCAAAGACCTTCGAAGATTCCTGGGTATGATAAACTTCTATCGTCGTTTCATACCCCGAGCATCACAGACACTTGCACCTCTCCACGATCTGCTTGTGCCAAAACTGAAAGGAAAGGCGAAGATATCATGGACCCCAGAAGCCACTGCAGCCTTTGAAGAAGGGAAGAAGATGCTAGCTTCAGCCACCTTGCTTGCGCATCCCAAGGACGCCGCTCCTCTAGCCTTAGTAACCGACGCTTCAGACACTGCAGTAGGAGCTACTCTACAACAGTTGGTCAACAGCGAATGGCAACCACTGGCATTTTTCTCCAAGAAACTGTCACCACCAGAGACTCGTTATGGAGCATACGACCGTGAACTGCTAGCCATCTACCTAGCCATCAAACACTTCAGACACATGGTAGAGGCCCGAAACTTTACCATTTTCACGGATCACAAGCCATTGACGTATGCCTTCAAGCAGAAGCCAGAGAAGTGCTCGCCCAGACAGTTCCGCCATCTGGATTATATATCACAATTCTCCACCGACATACGCTACGTACCAGGATTACAGAATGTCGTCGCTGATGCCCTTTCAAGAGTGGACGAAGTGACTCCCATCTTGGACTATGCAGCATTGGCCACATCGCAAGAAGATGACGACGAACTGCAGAGATATCTACAAGGTGACACTGGATTGCTGCTACGGAAGATGAAACCACATGGGTCAGAAATCGCTGTGTACTGTGATACATCCACACCTCAGGCACGTCCATTTCTCACCAAATCATTCCGCAGAGCAGCCTTCGATACCATTCACAGACTGGCACATCCCGGAGTGAATGCATCCATCAAAATGGTCAAACAACGTTTCGTATGGCCTTCAATCAACGCAGACTGCAGAAAATGGTCCCGCAGCTGTATAGAGTGTCAGAGAGCCAAAGTCACTCGCCACGTCAATGCTCCACTGGGTACTTTCATGCCACCAACACGTCGATTCGACCACGTGCACATGGACATCATCACCATGCCACACTCTGAGGGCTACCGATACTGCCTCACCTGCGTCGACCGATTCACTAGATGGCCAGAAGCCATCCCACTCCAAAACCAGGAGGCATCCACCATCGCCAGAGAATTTTACACAAACTGGATAGCGAGGTTCGGTACTCCACTTCGGATCACCACTGATCAAGGAAGGCAATTCGAGTCGAGCCTATTCAACGAATTGAATAAGTTGACTGGCACGAATCACATCCGTACTACCGCCTATCACCCAGCAGCAAACGGCATGGAGGAGAGAATCCATCGACAACTTAAGGCAGCAATAAAATGCCACAAGAACGACCGATGGACCGAAACACTCCCAACCGTCCTCCTCGGAATGCGAGCAGCCTGGCGAGAAGACCTAAAAGCAACGGCAGCAGAACTAGTATATGGAGAGCCACTCAGATTGCCTGGAGAGTTCCTGGATTCCAGAAGTACGGATGGCAGCGAGAACACATCCGACTTCATAGTGAACCTGAGGCAACAAATGCGAGAAATAAGGCCCACTGACGGAAGCCACCACGTAGAGCGGACCAGCTTTATATTCAAGGACTTGGTAACTTCACCTTACGTGTTCGTCCGGCATGATGGCCCGAAGAAAGGCCTGCAAAACCCCTACGACGGACCATACGAAGTGTTGAGTCGAAGTCCAAAACACTTCATAATAAGAATGAACAACAAGGAAACGACAGTGACAATCGACAGGTTAAAACCAGCCTATGTCATCGCGGACGACGGTATGGAGAACCAGCCAATGCAAGAACACCCTGTAGAACCCGATAGAGAAGATCAAACTCCAGCCCAGGAAAGAACAACTACCAGATCCGGCAGAAGAGTTCATTTTCCCAAGAGATTTCTACAATATGTTTCGTAACTTCGTCACTGGTGGGGGAGTGTGTAGGAAATGTAATAATTTCCTCGAAAATAAATTCCCATGCCGAATTCCTACAACAAATTCGACGAGAAAATCAAAACGGAGAAACATAGGAAACCACTCCTCCTTCGTCGTACAATTTCATTGGTGCAGAGAAAATGTTCCGAAAATGGTATAAAAAGAACCCATATGGAAAGCAAAATTCATTCACATTCACACTCAGCGATCGAGAAAGACGACCACCAGCTAAGAAAATTACGCATATCGCTTCCGCATTCCAAGCCTGCACACAAAAGGTTTTTCTCAAAACCACTTCAGCTATTCGAAGACCTGCGGTCCCAACACATCTGGCAACAATTATCAGGGCGACACTTGACCTGCATCCCGAGCCTGCATTCCGGACGTCAACAGTGACCGCACATTAGGGCGAAACAAATTCGTTTTTGTTAAAACGACATTGCACATATTTTATAGGGAAGGCTGATCCAAACAATTTCATGGATCAGTTCCGACCTGATCCGGTCCAGAGATATAACTAGTCCAAAGATCAGTTCCAGTCCAGTTTCTAGTCCGGACATATTGAAATTGGCTAGTCTATTCCAAAACTCATAATCCGACAATCCGAACTCGAACAAGTCGAACAACTAGTCGGCTGGTCCATTCTCTGTCTCGAGTCCTCCAGTCCGTAACTCCAGAATCTGTTTTCGTTGCTCGTTCTCGACTCAATTCAAATCAAAGTAGAGCGTACGCGTACAGCGAACTGACACTGGGGGTCGCGATCCGAACCGAAGGGACTGGTACTCGTACCTGATTAAATTGTCAGTAAGGATCAGTTCCATTAGTCCGACCAGCCGGGCCTGTTCCAAAGTATCAGTTCCGCGTACGCTTAGCCATCCCTAATATTTTACTCTTCAGGGCAACCCTCATAAAAGTCGGGTTGAATAAAAACTGTGATATTCTCTTTTGAAATATTTTATTTCAATTCCCTTTTCCCTGGTAAAACTAACGATAGTTCCAGCTCAACAGGCTATTCAACCCACAATGATTTCAACATCGACTTGTTTATCGATGAAGTAGAGCCATATGGAACTTGAATTCTCGAGAATATTCTAATAAAATACTGAAGAAACGGGCTTGGGAGCAAAAAGTTTCGTTTTTTTTTGCAATGACGAGGAAACTGAAGAGAAAAAAAAAGGGTTAGGTAAGAGCAACATTTATTTATTTTTACTTCAAATATTATTACGGAAGTAATATTGTTCAGACCATACCATCCTGCCAGTTCAGCTTTCCATCATTTACAAAGTAATCTGTAAATGGAGTTCGAACTTTATCTGTGTCTCGAACTGCGAGCCCATTCATATTCAACAATGGTGAAGCATGAACGATATCCTCGTGTGTGAAACCATCTTTAATTCTCAAAAAGTTGTGCAAGACACAAATAGGTTTAACAATGTTTTCAGGAAAGTCAAGTTTAACGTCAGTGGGTTGGTGCAAAATTCGCCATTTGTTGCACATAACTCCAAACGTGTATTCAATATATCTTCGAGCTAACGATAAACGGTTATTATATAATTTCTTTGTGTGTGATAGCATTTTGCCCCCATACGGCCTCATCAAATTTTCCATCATGGCAAAAGCTTCATCTGCTACTATCACATATGGTAATTTAATAGTTACCTACTTAGACTTTCCCGAATCAGTTGATGGAAACAATGACAGCAGTTTCAAACCTCCTAGAGAATACCCACTTGCTGCATAGAAATATAAACTTCATCCCGCCGACTAATACTTTGCGAAAATATTAGAAAATAGCATTAACCAAAGAAAACCTATAGAAAAAAAAGACGATGAAGATAAACTACTTTACCTATCATTATTTAAAGAACTAAAGAAAGTACCCAGGCACAACCGTAAGACTGAAGATAAAAATCTATGATTTGATTGCACGAAACCAGGAGCGACAGCCACTGCGTATTTTTCCGCGCGGAAGCTCAGTTCGCATTCAGATGCGTCTTATCAGTCTATCCAATGAATTCGCACCGAAAATACGTATTTCTGAGCAATAAAATGGAAGAGATATTTGAGTTAGTTTGGAGGCACCCTATCTTGTATGATCTTTCTCATGAGGATTACAAAAGTATTCAGTAACAAGGTAAAATTTGGGAAGAAATCGGAAAAGAAGTTTGTGAAGAGGGTGAGTGAAATAATGTATGATTTTTCGAGATTACGTATACTTATTTCCATACAAAAGAAGAAGTATATGAAAATCTAATTTATCATCTTTTTGTACTGAAGAAAGTAACAAATTGATCTTGTACAGAGAATGCCAATCTTGATGCTCTCCTCGGATCATTTACGAAATTCTCAAAAGCGCCAGGTTCTGGTCCTACTGTATCTAAAAGTTCAATCAATCCATCGTAAAATTTTTTTGTTATTGAGAAATTATGTAGATAGAATACATGTTGTTTTCACTACAAGATTGCAGAAGCATTCTTGTAGTTGATACAAATCAACTTTTGTCTCCATTGGTTTGAAGAAAACACGCCATATTTGAACTAATATTATATTCCAGAAGCGTTTCCTACCACTCTTCTTGCCGTACAAAGTTTACGATTAAAATTTTCTTGACGATTATCCACTTTAGTTTGTTTGCAAAGGAAGGGCCTTAGCAAATATGATTTTAATGCAAATGCTTCGTCCCCTTATAATTTGTGTCCCACTTTCGGATATAATTTTCTATAATATTTAAAAGTTCATCGAAACACTCTATTGTCATTCTAAAATATACGTTGTATCGTTTCTGATCCTCTTTTAACAGTGGTATTAATGTTTGGAATTCCCCATATTGTTGTCATTATTGATTGATTCGTGATCCCATTTCCTCGTTTTTCTAAAATATAATACGTGATATATTAAACCTATGTATATAGAAGCTTTTTACCGTGAACTATCTTCCTGCACTGCGAGCAAAAATAGTGATTCTTCTTCATGTGATGAAGTATACATTTTTCAATTAAAATTTCATATACCGTTACGTTTCTTGGCAAGACTAGGTACCTGTCGTTATGGCAGATGATATTGTCAATTGCCGAATGATGCGATGCGATTATATTCGGTTTGGTATGAGGGGTACACTCCAAAATCCGCAAAGGATATTCGCTACGAATTTCCGTCACGAATTCGGTGCGGTTTTTCGCGTTGGTTTGTGGGAGCCTTTATTGCTTGAACGTTCCAGTAAATCTCTCCGTGTGAACGATAAGTTTTGAGTTTGCTTCAGTGCGTCACAAGCGAAGGCGTAGGTTCAGCCGCTTTCTAGTGGGGAGTGAAGAGCTAGAGTGCAGGAACGTTCGAGGAATTTTTTCCGTGTGAACGATGGGTTTTGAGTTTGCCTCGTGGTGTCACAATCGGAGGGGAAGGTTCCAGACGCTCACGCTCGATATTAAACCGGTTTGATATTCGAGCGTGACAAATTCACGAGAGGAATTTGTGGAAAAACTAGTTACAGGAAATCAGCGTTGCCACACTGACGGAATTTACCGTAGATCGGCGAAATTTAGACGTAGTTGTAGTTCATTCGTTTCCGCCTCGTAGACTGTTTCTTGAAAAACCATCTTGTACCTATTTGCGCACTTTCCTCATATTCCGAGCGGTACTTTTCCTAACCTCAACAAAATGTACCAAATTTTTCTAAAATGTATTTTATTGTATTGTGTAAAATATCCATATCTACAAATAGGTATAGAGTATAGACACTCACATATATAGTTTTTAATTTCACAAATATCATAAAATCCATAAATACACATAAACAAACAAAATGATTACAAACATAACAGAAATTGCCATGTAAAAGAATCTTTGCACCCTAAGGAACGTTTTCCAAATATTTGCTTTTGCTATAGAAAGCGCCATCAACGAGTAGCTTTAGTGCAGCCTTTCTGAAATTTCTGGCAGATTCAATTTTTTCAGGAAGGTGGTTGTAGAATACTACACCCCAATAGTTAGAACCCCTCCGAATGCTCTGTTTTATGTTATATTATTGGTAATCACCAAAACCTTTATAGTGTTCTTTGTGCTCGATGACATGTATTATGCATGCGTATATGTATTGTTAAAATACAGTAAGTATATGAAACTTTCTAAAATATTCTCTACATGAAGAGCTCTGACAGACTCCTGCCAGTATTCGTACTGCTTTTTTCTGTTGTTCTGTTGTTTCTGTCGACTGCCATGCATTCTTGCTCTTTTGGGCACCTCTTCTATGTAGTAATTTTTGGTTGTTTTAATAATCACACCACCGTGGGTGATACCATATTCTCCTATTTTGTTTTGCAAAAACTTCATCCCATTTTCATATAAGGAATACTAAGATATTTAACCTATTCGGCCGACAACTATGTGTCAGTATTGATATCAAGGTCGTCAAATGCTTGATGTACCTACAAGATCGATCTTTTCTCTAGCTGAGCAGCAGTTTAGATTCATCATGGGCATAAACAGCTTAGATATATACCTATCGTCTAAAAAAGTGAAACCTCTTCACTTCAACCCCTGCTGTTCACACATCAGCTCTGTTAAGTTGTTCCAACAGATCAAGGTTATTTTGAACGTGATACTTGTGGCGCCTTCTCTTGCCTCAATTTCCGCAACGCCGAATTTCTCAGCCGGAAAATTCTCCTTTCAGCATCTGTGGATTGCACCCCTCTTTTCACTCTAGATACGTGTAACCACGCTCGTTTTAGGGCACTAGAGAAACTGATATTTCCTCCTACCGATAAGCCCGTATCTTGTGGTTGAAATTCATACGTTTTAAAATGAATAAACAAACGAGAAGGAACAAAGGTCTATATTTTCTATCCCATAAAAACTCTCAACTTCTTTGTGTGTAACCGGTTTCGTCATGAAAACGATATCATCAGACACAACACTGAAAAAAACAGACAAATATCAGACATGTACAACAATCAAAAAACATCAGCTTCCTAACCTACAGTACAATATTTCGTCAAAAGAACAATTTTTTTTCTCAATAAGTCTCCAACCATAAGGTTAACAAAAATGTGCTCTCCCAGAAGAGAGAAATCAACGCTGGTACAAAAAATATATCGACATCGGATGACACTTGAAATTCGGTCCCGCTCTATGATTACTTTTCTTCTTCTTTTTTCTTCTTTCCGGACCAACATTATGTCCACCTCACACAACCGTCAGACCGGAGGCGCCCTCTGTTGGTCTCCGCTCACATCCGCTAAAGCAGTACACAAATTCGGTGCCTCAATTGAGAGTTGGGCATTAAGTATCTTATCTGGGCAGGATCTGCAATGCTTAATTATCTCAAGGTATTCGAAATTATTAAGGACTCCAACCCTTCTCTCCCTATGCAATATGTTGTAACCTTCTTCGAGATCTACCGGATGTCCTGTCTCCAAGATGTGTTTAGCAAACAATGACTCTGTGTTATTCTGTCTAATGCACCTGTGGTGTTCCTTAAATCTAACATCAAAACTCCTTTTTGTGCGTCCAATATAAAAGGAACCACATGTGCAATTCAATTTGTAGACACCAGCATTATTCAGTGGACTATTTCTGTCCTTATTATTCATCAACAATTCACTCACGGTCCCAACAGTTCTGAAGGAAACCATGACATTAATCCGTTCTCTCAAAATCTTTGCAATCCTGTAGGAAGACGTCCCACTGAAAGTCAGTGATACATATTTCTTAGGTTCGTCATCACTTTGCTGAAGTTGGCTAATATACACACTTCGCTCAAAAGTTTGTCTATTCCTTCTACATATCATCCTGTCAACTGAACTCTCCGAGAAGCCATTATTCCTTGCTATTTGTTTGATAACATCAATCTTCTCACCAAGGGCAACTGATGACAACGGTAATGCAAGGGCCCTGTATACGTAACTACGGATAGATGATAAACGGTGGGAAAACGGATGGAAAGAGGTGTTATGTATAACCACCCCAGTATGAGAAGGTTTCCTATACACCTGGAAGGAATGGTTACCATTGTCGTTTGTAATGCTAAGGTCCAAATACTTAATGTTTCCTTCCTTTTGAACTTCGTGAATTTTATTTTTTGATGTATTGAATTCAAGTGTTCTAAGAACTCCTGTAACACATCCAAGCTGCAACGGGGTAGCGAGGTAAGATGGGGACCCTACCAAAATGGATAATGCAGTGCCACTAGAAAATTTATTTTAACGTCATCTGACGGTATTCATCAATATTAGTTAGTGTTAGTAAAATTTTGGAGTAGAAGTGCAGGGACCCACTTGGTAAGTATGTTTTTCTAAAATTACGTGGTTTTATCTAATTATTGGCTGGTATAAAGTGCGTGACTGTTCATAATATATGTTATACAAGGTGTGTGATATATTTTTTTATTAATGTTCGTATATTTTACCATTCTTAACTCATTAATTCGTCCCGGTTTGCTTTGGTTTATAACCTCAAAAAATACAATATACCTTATCAATCCAGTTTGGGAAAGATGGGGTACCTACTTCGGGGCAAGACGGGGTTGGGACCCCATCTTACCCGCTCCTTTGGTATTCTTTTTGGATTTAGATTCCATTCAAAATTATATTTATCGATAGCAGCAATCTCACAGCGAACACTGACAGTGCTACCAACAATAACTTCGTCACTTCCTGATACTCAATCGGCCACCTACACCACCATAAATTCTTCAGCGAACACTCTACCTCATCCATCTGCTACGACCTCATATGTAGTACAACAAGCCTCAGTAAATGATTCTTTGGATAATGCAGCATTCCATCTGGTGAGCCCCAAACAGTTAATGCCTTATCCACGAATGGCCGAAAAAAAAACGAGGCCAAGTTCGGAGAAGAGGAAAAGCAGCTATTATCACTGCTTCTCCATATAAAACAGAATTAGAGGAAAAACAAAACAGTAGGAAACCGAAACCTGATGTCTCAAGCAAAAAGAAAATGAAGAAATCAAATAAGAGGAGATCTCGAAAAACTGAAAAAGCCGAAGAAGAAGCTCAGACATCAGAAGAAGAAGATACTGCATGTCTATACTGCCACGGCTTGTATTCCGAGTCTACCGAAGGATGGATCACTTGCCAGGTTTGTTCTAATTGGGCGCATTGTGGCTGTGCAGGAGTTGAAGACAACGATGATGAAGCTATCCACATCTGCCCATTATGTGAAGATGAAGACTGTTGAATATTCTATACCCCATCTTACCCAAGGGGGTACCCCGTCTTGCCCTATAGTTGGGGTAAGACGGTGAGATTTTATTATTTTTTAAATTAGATATTTAAATGAGAAGAATAATTTTTTTTTGTTTTGACCGATTGATATTGAAAAGAGAAAAACTGATTATTTTTTTAATAAAAGTTTCTACATTGTGCAATTATAAAGAAGGGTTTTATTCAAGAAATGCCTTAAGGTCACCGTCATACCCCACCTTCCCCTAGTAGTATACGACATGTTCTCTGAAAAGGCAACTTTTGTAAATTTTGGTCTTCTCCATGTGGTCCATTACAAAAGCTCAGCCGACAAGGGGGACACTGGACATCCCATGGACAGGCCATCCTCCTGAGCATAACAATCTCCATCGAACACAAAGAAATTCTGTCGCAGACAACATTCAAAAAGTCTATAATATTGTATGACTTCTATGTCACTCAAATTACCGTCAATAAGATGTTGCTTAATTATATCCAAGGCTTCACCTACTGGAGTATTTGTGAACAAATTCACCACATCAAACGACACTAACACCGCCCCAGGTGGAATTTTTATATTCTTGATTTTATTAGCCAGCTCTACACTATTTTTAATCGAGTATTCTGGAGTAAATCCTGTAATCTGTCTAAAATGCCCAGCCAACCACTCTGCAAGCTTGTGTGTAGGAGAACCAGTATAGGAAACAACCGGTCTAATTGGCATCTGATCTGGAATGTCCGACTTATGGGTTTTGATCAGTCCATATAATCTAGGTATCGTCATGTACTGAGGGGAAACATAACTCAAGAAGTGCTCTGGTATAACCATGTTACATTGTTTGATTGTTCTCCAGACATTTCTTACAAATGTGGGGAACTTTGGGTTAACCTTCAAAATACCATTCTCTGAGAAGAACCTCAGTACTCTTTCTCTATAGTCTGAGGTTCTCATAATGACCATAATGTTACCTTTGTCAGCTCTGGTTAAAGTCAAATTTTCTTCATTCAGCTTCTCTTTAATCTTTCTAATTGTGCTGAAGCTAAAGTGGCCCCGATGTAAAAAACTAACATTCTTGATCTCCTGCACTTCCTGTCTCATCACATGTTCACACTCTGCTCTCACCGCAGTTGCATCTGTAGACTCAAGCCTCTGTACCACAGCTTCTGTTTCTGCAGCCAATCGTTCCAAGTTGGAAAGTCTTGCTCGTGTACCACCATTTCTAGTCGAAACTTTGGGCCTTTCGATAAAAGGTTCAGTTCTTCCGGTTCAAAAACTACAGTGAAATTGAGTACCGGGTCATGAAAATGATGAACATCAACAGGGTCAACCACTCCAGGAACCCAGGGACGTTGCCTCACCTGAAGATTATGCAGCTTCTTTCTCAGCAACTGGAGTTTCCAACGTCTCTGTACACTGCACCTTGCATGAACTGATTCCATAAAGTAATTAAACTCAGTTTACGTGAGCAGTATTTTAAGTCTGTCATATAAGCTCTTAAGTTTCACATCTAATATATTGAGTGATATATATGATTTCCTGATTTCATCTTTGACTATACTAGATTTCAGTGTACTCAACATTCTACGGGTTTTATTTGTCAATATCGACTCATTCATTCTGATAGATATGTACTTGGGTGTAAGGTTCAAAGACTTGCATCTGTTGTTGAAGAAAAGTCTAGTTTGGATATTTGTCCTCTTGATCATAAGTATTATAGACTTTTTGAATGTTGTCTGCGACAGAATTTCTTTGTGTTCGATGGAGATTGTTATGCTCAGAAGGATGGCCTGTCCATGGGATGTCCAGTGTCCCCCTTGTCGGCTGAGCTTGTAATGGACCACATGGAGAAGACCAAAATTTCCAAAAGTTGCCTTTTCAGAGGACATGTCGTATACTACTACAGGTATGTGGATGTCATCCTGTGCTTGTGGAATGGCAGCTTGGATGTGTTACAGGAGTTCTTAGAACACTTGAATTCAATACATCAAAAAATAAAATTCACGAAGTTCAAAAGGAAGGAAACATTAAGTATTTGGACCTTAGCATTACAAACGACAATGGTAACCATTCCTTCCAGGTGTATAGGAAACCTTCTCATACTGGGGTGGTTATACATAACACCTCTTTCCATCCGTTTTCCCACCGTTTATCATCTATCCGCAGTTACGTATACAGGGCCCTTGCATTACCGTTGTCATCAGTTGCCCTTGGTGAGGAGATTGATGTTATCAAACAAATAGCAATGAATAATGGCTTCTCGGAGAGTTCAGTTGACAGGATGATATGTAGAAGGAATAGACAAACTCTTGAGCGAAGTGTGTATATTAGCCAACTTCAGCAAAGTGATGACGAACCTAAGAAATATGTATCACTGACTTTCAGTGGGACGTCTTCCTACAGGATTGCAAAGATTTTGAGAGAACGGATTAATGTCATGGTTTCCTTCAGAACTGTTGGGACCGTGAGTGAATTGTTGATGAATAATAAGGACAGAAATAGTCCACTGAATAATGCTGGTGTCTACAAATTGAATTGTACATGTGGTTCCTTTTATATTGGACGCACAAAAAGGAGTTTTGATGTTAGATTTAAGGAACACCACAGGTGCATTAGACAGAATAACACAGAGTCATTGTTTGCTAAACACATCTTGGAGACAGGACATCCGGTAGATCTCGAAGAAGGTTACAACATATTGCATAGGGAGAGAAGGGTTGGAGTCCTTAATAATTTCGAATACCTTGAGATAATTAAGCATTGCAGATCCTGCCCAGATAAGATACTCAATGCCCAACTCTCAATTGAGGCACCGAATTTGTGTACTGCTTTAGCGGATGTGAGCGGAGACCGACAGAGGGCGCCTCCGGTCTGACGGTTGTGTGAGTTGGACATAATGTTGGTCCGGAAAGAAGAAAAAAGAAGAAGAAAAGTAATCATAGAGCGGGACCGAATGTCAAGTGTCATCCGATGTCGATAAATTTTTTGTACCAGCGTTGATTTCTCTCTTCTGGGAAAGCACATTTTTGTTAACCTTATGGTTGGAGACTTATTGAGAAAAAAATTGTTCTTTTGACGAAATATTGTACTGTAGGTTAGGAAGCTGATGTTTTTTGATTGTTGTACATGTCTGATATTTGTCTGTTCTTTTCAGTGTTGTGTCTGATGATGTCGTTTTCATGACGAAACCGGTTACACACAAAGAAGTTGAGAGTTTTTATCTGATAGAAAATATAGACCTTTGTTCCTTCTCGTTTGTTTATTCATTGTTCACCATCCCATACTTTATGAATACACTACTATTATATTCATACGTTTTGTATAAACAGTTATTGTATTTTCGGACTGAATTTTGTATGAATTCTGTTCAGTTCAGTTGATGTTTCCAGTAGTCTTCGTCTGACTCATAGTAAGAAGAAAATGAAAAATTTCAGCAGAAAAACTGTCTCAATTTTCATCGAAAAATTATCTGTTTTTAACTGGTCACGTATGTACGATTTTGATGATGGTGATATAGAGGTTATGTGAAAAAACATTTTTTGACCAGTTTGATGTAATGTTTCAAGCTTCTTTTCCATTTGTTACGGTAAAAACAGATGATATGTGTCAATTTAAAAGAAAATTGATGTCCACATGTTAAACTGATCCTCTATTGCTTGATCTTAGGCAGAAACTTGATCTCTTTTAGGTTTTTTTTTTGTTATAGCTCTTTATTGAGGTTCAAAATCTACTACTATGAAGTATTGAGCAAACGTGATGAATGTACAGACATGTTGAAGATATTAAACTATTAATATTCTTCTTTACTATATTTTCAATTCAAGTCAACTGGCCAAGTTCTCTTCAATCTTCTTATGTTGAATGGATTCTCAGTTAGTTGATTAATGAGGTTGTTTTCGTGACCTTGCAGGTTCTGCTGATATCGGTTGACGATTTCTGATTTCTTCTGTAATGAATGGTATTCCTAGATCGTTATGAATGGTAAGATTGGAGACGTACCAAGGGGCATCTGTTATAGAGCGGAGTATTTTTGATTGGGTTCTCTAAATAATTCCCGTTTCGATGGTTTTGCGCATCCCCAAAATTGAATGCCGTAGGTCCATATTGGTTTGATTATTGCCTTATATATAAGAACTTTATTTTCAATAGATAATTTTGACTTTCTGCCTATGAGCCAGTACATGCCTCGAATTTTTAGATTGATCTGTTGTTTCTTTGCTTGAATATGTTTTTTCCAGGTGAGACGTTGGTCTAGATGCATGCCAAGGTATTTTGCATCAGAACTGACTAGTATTTGTTCGTTGTTTATTCTGACCGGAGGGCATAGCTTTTTCTATTAGTGAATGTAACATGTACTGATTCATCATCATCATCACGCAACCCTTTGCGTCCATTGTTGGACATAGGTCTCTCCCATTCTATACCACTCTCTTCTGTTCTGTGCTGTCCGAACCCAGTTATTGGATATTCTTTTTATGTCGTCTGTCCAGCGTGTAGGCGGTCTTCCTCTACTTCTCTTGTCTGCTCGCGGTCTCCACTCCAACAATCGCTTCGTCCACCGATCTCCTCTCATCCGTGCGACATGACCTGCCCAGTTCCATTTGAGTCTTGCCACAACGGTGATAACATCTTCTACGCCAGTTGTTTTTCTTAGATCTTCATTTCTTATGTGATCCCTCAGAGTTACACCCAACATTGACCTCTCCATTTTTCTTTGCGTCACTTTCAGCTTTCTTGCAGTTGCATTTGTTAATGTCAGGGTTTCGGCTCCGTATGTTAAAACTGGAAGCACGCACTTATTGAAAGCTTTTCTTTTTAGGTGGATAGGAATATCACCCTTGAAAATATCCCTTAGTTTACCATAGGCTGCCCATGCGAGAGTGAGTCTTCTGTTCAGTTCAGTGGTCTGATTATCTCTCGAGATACGAACTTCGTGGCCAAGATATATATAGGCTTCAACCCTTTCAACCTCACAACCATCAATATCGATGTTAGAACTGGGAATAAGATTTGTCATGAATTTGGACTTTTTCATATTGATTTTTAGACCAATTTCCCCGCATGCGTTTTTCAAGTCCTTTATCATTTCCTTTATTTCGCCGAGGTTATCCGAAATGAGTACTATGTCATCTGCGAAGCGCAAGTTATTAAGATATTTGCCATCAATATTGATGCCTTTTTTATCCCAATTCAACTGTTTGAATGCTCTCTCGAGGACTGTTATGAACAATTTTGGGGACATCGTGTCACCTTGTCTCACCCCACGTCCGATGGGTATGCGGTCAGTGTTTTCGAATAATTTTACAGTCATTGTAGCATTTTTATATATGTTGTAAATGAGTTTGGAATATCTAAAATCGACCCTGCAATCTTGCAGTGCTTGCATTACTGCCTTCAACTCAACTGTATCGAAAGCCTTGTGGAAGTCGATGAACGCCAATACCAAGGGTCTATTATATTCAGTTGTTTTTTCAATGAGTGTTTTTATACTTTGGAGGTGATCATTTGTTCCGAATCCGCGGCGAAAACCAGCTTGTTCTACAGGTTGATAGAACTCAATTTTATTTTCTAGCCGCGTAGTTATAATTCGGGTGAAGAGCTTATAAAGATGACTTAGAAGGCTTATTGGCCGGTAGTTCTCTAAATCGGCTGTGTCGCCCTTTTTATGGAGTAGTATGACGATTGAATCATGCCATTTCTTGGGAATCGAGCAACTGAACAGGCAGAGGTTAAAGAGGTCTTTTAATTTTTCAAGTAACCTCTGGCCACCTATTTTGATTGCAATGTACTGATTAGGTTTCATTTATTTCCAGACGCCATTTTTTATACCAATCTTCTAGGTCGTTCAAGTGTTGTTGAAGATATTCCGAAGCCGTTTCAGCATTCTCATGAGTTGCCAAGGTTGCTACATCATCTGCATAAGTAGTAATCGCGGTGTTCTGATCTGTTGCTAGGTCAGATGTATAAATGAGGTATAGGATTGGTCCAAGTATGCTTCCTTGAGGAACTCCTGATCTAATTTGATGGGGGTTTGATATCACTCCTTCGAATTTGTCCGCAAAATGTCGATTTGCTAAATAAGATTTTAGCATAAGAAAGTACGGTTGTGGAAGTAGTTTTTTCAATTTATACAGGAGACCTTTATGCCATACCTTATCAAATGCCTGAGACGAGTCCAGAAAGAAAGCTGAACAGAATTTGTTTTCTTCAATACTAGTGGAAATTCTGTTAACTATGCGATGAATTTAGTGAGCTGTTGAGTGGTTTTGTCTAAATCCATGTTGATGGTCTGGTATTATGTCTTGCAAGTTTATATCGCTTTTCAGTCGTTTCAGTAGTAGTTTTTCGAAAAGTTTTTCAATAACTGGTAAGAGACTTATGGGTCTATAAGATTTCACATCATTTTCGGGTTTATTCGCCTTATGTATCAGTATTATCTCAGCATATTTCCATATATTGGGAAAGTATGAGAGGCTCACCATTCTGTTGAAAATTTTAACAAGGAGAGCTATTCCCTTTTTCGGTAGTTTTTTCAATATTTCTGCAGTAATGAGGTTGTATCCTGCTGCTTTTTTATTTTTCAGTTTTCTGATTTCTTGCCATACTTCTCTAGGTGTGAAGGATTTAATGGGGAGAGACATTTGGCAGGCAGCATCCAGAAATGTGTCGATTTCTTCTTCACTATCGTTCGGTTGTGGGTGATTTGGGGAGAAAACTTGATTAAGATGGGTGGCAAAGGTGTTCACTTTTTCCTCATCTGATTTTGCCCATTCTCCGTTGGGTGTTTTAATAGGAGGTTTTCTTGTTATGGGTCTTTTCAGCTTCTTTGTGGCTTTCCAGATGTATGTGATGTCACAATTTAAGCGCGAGTATTTATACCGTTATAAGCTGATGAAAAAGTCGCATGATAGACGGTTAATACATTTGAAACAATCCTAGGTGGGTGAGAAAATTCGAAATTCAAGTAATGAAACAAAGACAACATGGTCTCTGATAAATTCCTTAACTGGAAATAAAACAGTTTCTCAGAAAATTATACCACTTCATTAATATTGCTGCAAATATTAACACTCAATCCCTAACTGAGTAGTCAACGACTATGATAAGACGCGTAGATAAATCCTTTTGTTTGTTCTTGAAATAGAGAAAACAGAAATTTTTGAAGCAGCTTAAAAATTAAGAATTCCTTTTCATATGATTATGATGAAATAGCTAGTGCTGTTATTGAAGAGGCAATATATTTGATTTTAGAACCTTTGGGGTACATAATAGGTCAAGCCTTTTTCCCATCTAGCTTGAAAGTTTCAATGGTAACGCCCTTGTTTAAATCCGATAATATTGATGATATCTCAAACTATAGGTAGATAAATTTGTTGACAATATTTTCCCAGATTTTTGAGGAAATTCTTGTTATGCGTCTAATCACATTTTTCAAAAAAATCATATATTCTCCTCCTGTCAACACGGATTTATGCACACAGAAAAAACAACTACTGTAATTTTCGAACTAGCGAATACCGTCCTGAATGCAATAAAGAAGGGAGAAATTCCTGTTGGTCTATTTTTAGATTTGTCTCAGGCTTTCGATTGCGCAATCATAAAAAACTACTGAAAAAATTGGAAACCTGTGGAATAAGAGGTAAACCGCTTGAACTCATAAAGATATATTTGAAGGATAGAAAACAGAAAGTTCGAATATTAATAGACTCTGCAACATTATTTCTGATGAGGAAGATATTACTTGTGGAGTACCACAGGTCAAATGTATTAGGTGCGCAACTAAGTTCCCGCTGTTCGTTAATAGATGGTTCCAGCAGTAAGTGTTGGTCGATTTTGACATATCCAAAACTTCATGAACTAAGCTAAGCCATATGGTAAACACACTGTTTTAACAGGTAAGTGAATATGTTGTGGAGTCATATACTTTTGGTTGTTTGAATATGTCTATTTTAATTCCAAATAATCGTCATTTGCGGGAAGTGCATATATTCTTCTTTCATTCGAAGAAAACGGCGGCTGAAGCGCATCGAGAGCTCCAAAAAGTTTACGGAGATGCTGTTCTATGTGAAACAACGTGCCGTGATTGGTTCCGTCGTTCCAAAGACGGTGATTTCGTCTTCCTTCTAATACGCTAAATTGAAGGCATTGCTGGATGAGGATCCTTGCCAAACGCAAGAAGTGCTTTCTTCAGCATAAGGAGTTACCCAGCAAGGCATTTCTTGGCATGGCGCGACTCCATGCGTTGGGAAAAACGGCCACAATACGAGAAGAGGCACGACAAAGTGACTCTACAACATGAAAACGCTCGACCTCACGTTGAAAAACCTTTTAAAACCTATCTGGAAACGCTCAAATGGGAAGTTCTACCCCACTCGCCTTATTTCCCAGATATTGCCGTCAAATTATCACTTGTTTCGGTCCGTAAAGAGTTCACCTCGAGACGTTGAAGCGAGTAGACGTGTTGAATTATACCAGTGCGATACGTCATCTCTCAAAGAGAAAGTGGAAGAGAAAGTCGAAGTGAAAGTTTACACTAGCGAAGCTACGGAATTTTTGATTCCGTCTGTGAAGATATATGCCGTCATTAGGCATTAACCAACCTCTGTATTGTGGTTGAACACAAAAAGAGGCCTGAAAGTCCAAGCCAGTGCTTTTGGTGCCAAAAGTACGGACATGCACAGAACAAATGCTCCTTCCCGTGGAGATGCGTGAAGTGCTCAGGAAGCCATAGCAGCAATGACTGCACACTCACCAGAAAAGGTGAAGAGAGAAATGCCACATGCGTCTTATGTGGAGAAGAGGGCCATCCAGCTAGCTACAAAGGATGTAGCGAGTTCAAGTTGGTGACCAGAAAGAAGAATTCCCGAAAATCAGTTGAACATAAAAAGAAGGTAAAAAAAACAACAACTACTGAACAAAAAATTCAGGAAGTAGCGAAGACCCAACCTACAGAGCAGGAAAAGAAGAGGGAGACTCCAAAACCCGTTCAGAAAAAAAAAAGAACAGAAGAAGCTTACAATTAAACATGCTGTGAACAGTCAACAGGAGAAGAAAAAGATATCTGAATCAGCCGATGATTTAGATGTCTTCACGGAAAAAATTTTCAACAAGATAATGTTGAAAATTGAGAGGGAAATAAAAAAAAAACTCCAAGCATTATTTAGTGAACTGAATTAATGGACCTTACGGATATTAGGAAGAAATCCCTCAAGATAATCTCGTGGAACATAAACGGAATCAACACTCGGAAAGCCGAGATAGAAGAAATAATATCAGAAAGCTGAGTATATTTACAGGAGCTAGGACAGGTGATGAAGAAGAACAAGACTAAGTTGAACTAATGCCGACTTCTCGTCCGTATATTCGGACATATACAAAAAAGATGCAATCAGAATGACAGCAAATAACAATGATAAACAATAAAAACAAAACATAACAACAAAAAGATAATAAACTAAATTGGGTAAAACTGCGGTAAACAAACTTACCAAGTTCATTCAGTCTGATCTAAAAGCTGTTATTTCTACTGATAGACGGAAAGATTGCGACCAAGCCAAGACTGTCAATTTTCAATTCAAACTTTAAGAACGTAAACACCATTGAAATTTGATTTATTAATCGAGAGCAGCTGTTATCACATGTAGACAATAAAGACATATGAATGATATTTATGCCGGAATACGGGAATCGCGATACAGGAACAACAAATTTGTGTACATTTGACTCAGATCTTGGGTGTCAGTTCTATGGTTTACAGTATCGTTTAATTTTATATAAATCATTTCACTGATATTTTTTTTCTCCTATTGCTTTCATAGTCGAGTATTTCGACATTGTCAAAATTGAAATGATGGCCTTCAGAAAATTTATGGGCCGCTAAAGCTGTGGAACCTATCATAACACTCATATTTGTGCTGTTTGATTCTCGACTTCAGCAGTTGTTTAGTTTGTCCCACGTAACATTTATTACACCCTAAACATGGTATTTTATACACAACACTTGAACGGTTATTTGTGTGTGTTGGATCTTTGAGTCTTGAGAATAAAACCTGCTTGATTGAATGAGCAATGTTGTCACTCAGGCCTGATATGTAGGGGAACCTGAAATATCTCTTGTTCTGATCATCTGAACTAAGGGTTTCACTATTCTTAGAGACGAATGGATTGTATTTATTAAATATTTTATTCACCAGAGTTGTTGGATAATTATTCATTTTCAAGATTTCCTTTGTCCTCTTTATGTTTTCTTCGTGAAATATATCCGAGCTGAGGTTTGCTGATCGATAAATGAGGTTTTTTATGACACCCACCTTATAAGATCTAGAAGTCTCCGAATGAAAGTTGATTAAGCGACCAGAATTTGTAGGATTTACATACCATTTCGTCAGCAAAGTGCCATTCTCCCTACGAATCACTTTAATGTCAATGTCGAAATACTCGACTATGAAAGGAATTGGAGAGAAAGGAATATCAGTGAAATGATTTATATAAAATTAAACGATACTGTAAACCATAGAACTGACACCCAAGATCTGAGTCAAATGTACACAAATTTGTTGTTCCTGTATCGCGATTCCCGTATTCCGGCATAAATATCATTCATATGTCTTCATTGTCTACATGTGATAACAGCTGCTCTCGATTAATAAATCAAATTTCAATGGTGTTTAAGTTTTTAAAGTTTAAATTGAAAATTGACAGTCTTGGCTTGGTCGCAATCTTTCCGTCTATCAGTAGAAATAACAGCTTTTAGGTCAGACTGAATGAACTTGGTAAGTTTGTATACCGCAGTTTTACCCAATTTAGTTTATTATCTTTTTGTTGTTGTCTATTTATCATGTTTGTTGGTTGATAATTGTTCTATCATTTTGAATGTATGTAATTTATCATTGTTATTTGCTGTCATTTTGATTGCATTTTTTTTGTATATAGCCTTGAAAAAGTTCGAATATACGGAAGAAACGTCGGCATTAGTTCAACTTAGTCTTGTTCTTCTTCATCACCTGTCCTAGCTCCTGTAAATATACTCAGCATGAACAACCAGGGACCTGATTCTTACTTCAATATCAGAAAGAATAAACCGGAAGAGACGACTCAATTTCATGAATTATGAAACATATAGATGTGACAGAACTACAAACACCGGAGGAGGAGTAACAATATTGGTGAGAACAGATTTGAAACACTACTTCAAAGGTAGATCCGACGAAACACAAGGAGAAAAAGAAAAGTGACGATTGTTGTCGAATTGAATCGTCAAAAAGTCGAAATTACCTCGGCATATAAGAAGCGACCACCAAACAATTTATTGGAAGATGTTGGAAGGGACAAACCCAAAAATCTGCATCGGAGATTTCAACTGTAAATCCCCATTATGGAACAGCAGAGCAGAGAATAGAAATGGCAAAACACTCAAGGATTTCGCCGAAAAACAAAATGCCATAGTGATCGGACCAGAGTTACCGACATATCTTGCTTATGGTATAGGAATACCAGATGTAATAGATATCGCGATATTGAAAACTATAACCCAAGAATTCTCTATTGAAACTTTGGAAGATGGAACCTCAAACCACAATCCCCCGTCGAATTGACAATTGGAGAAGAACAAAGAGAAAAACTGATGGAAATAAGAGAATATACCAATTGGGCTAAATACAGCCATTTAATACAATCGGAAATAACAGAAATTCCTTAAATAAGCACTCCAGAGGATATGGAATGTGCGGTTGATAAACTGAAAGAGATTATATTGAAAGCTTACGAAAAAAGCACGAGAAGAGTGAAGAGACCAGCACCAAGTCATCCGCTTGGCGATACGCCTAAAGAAGTAAAAGATCTTATACGAGAAAATCGAAGACTCAGAAGAATATATCGGATGAATAAAAATGATCTGAATAGAAGGAACCTCATCCGCCATAGCCAAGTTCTGAAAAATGCCCTGAAAGATCTAAGAACAAGCAGATGGAACAAAAGGGTTCAAGAACTGAATATAATCGATCATTCTGCATGGAGAATGCAAAAAAGCCTACGAGAAGAAAAGACTAAAATTCCATCCCTACACGGAGAAAGGGGAATGGCGTATACTAATACTGATAAGGCAGATGCATTGGCAGACTCGATCGAACAAGAATCGAGAATAAATTACAGGATAGATGACGATAATGAAGATTTGAAAGAACTGGTTGAAGAAAATGATGAAGAAATGGATTAATTACCAGCGGCTGCTGAAATAGACAAGCCAACATCGCCAAATGAAATCAGGGAAATAATTATAAGTTTGAAGAAGAGAAAAGCTCCCGGAAGCGATAAAATAACGAATGTTATGTTAAAGAAATTACCTAGAAAAGGTACAGCCGCTCTAACAAATATCGCGAATGGAATCATGAGGACGGAATACTTCCCAGAAAAATGGAAAACACCGGAAGTCATAGTATTCAATAAACCATTCAAAGAGAAGAAGTGCCCACAAAACTACAGACCGATAAGATATCGATTGAAATTTATTTTGGGAGGATTCTGCATTTGTTCATAAACTTTTTAGGGTTTTCACTCCCAATCTCTGAAACAAAATCAATTAAAAATGAAATCAACGATTTGCTCCTGCGTAAATTCTTGCACTAATTTGTCAGGAGCAAATTAACTAGAAAAAATTATTGCCTGACAATGAACTCAAAATAAATAACGTTGAAATTATAATTCTTTGTAACGTTTCGGAGTCTATATCAGACTCCTTCATCAGACGAAAAAATCTATCTTAGAAAATCTTCTGGATTGTGGCTTTTGTTTGACATTAATTGTCAACACACAGAAACAGAGACTGCATAGAAACATTGATTCATTTAATTTTGAAATTACCGGATGACAGTTCCTTCTTTAGTTAATTGATCCAAATATGATCTATTCCTACCGAACAATTTTCCAAATTATTATCTTGATCTAATAGAATACACGTAGACTCTTTAATATTTCATTTAAAATGGTCTGGTTCCGTCATTAAAATTTTAGTGTTGTCCCAATCCATCATGTGGTCTCCCGTATTAGTGCAAGAATTTACGCAGGAGCAAATCGTTGATTTCATTTTTAATTGATTTTGTTTCATTTGTTTCAGAGATTGGGAGTGAAAACCCTAAAAAGTTTATAAAGAAATACAGACCGATAAGTCTACTGTCGGCGTTAGGAAAAGTAGTAGAAAGGAGGCTAAATGAGGAAACCGAAAATCTGAAACTGATACCACCAGAACAGTTCGGATTCAGAAGAGAGCATTCAACAGAGCAACAATTATTAAGGCTCACAGAGTACATTACAGAGGGACTCCAAAATAAACAAGCCACAATTCTTGTTTTACTAGATGTCGCCAGAGCTTTCGACAGAGTATGGCATGAAGGATTAATATATAAGATGAGATGTGCTGGATATTCGATCAAAATATGCAAGTTGATCCGGAATTATCTCAAAAATAGAAGATTTTACGTGAAAGTGGAAGGAGAATGCTCCACAACAAGAGATTTGGAGGCTGGAGTTCCCCAAGGGTCAGTGCTTGGCCACTTCACATATACATTCACGATATTCCGAAGAATCCAAGAACCATGCTAACGTTATATGCTGACGACACAGGCATAGCAACTCGACACCGCAACCCAGAAGTAATAGAACGAGTTCTATAAGAAACGATTGACGAAACAAATGACTGGTGCATAAAGTGGAAAATCAAGCTCAATGGTCAAAAGAGACAAGCGATATTACTACAGAAGAGAAGACTGCGACCCACAACGAAATTGGAAGTTAACGGCGAAGAAATCGACTGGAAAAATAAAGCCAAATATTCAGGAATAACGCTTGACAAAGGGCTTACTTGGGAAAGTCATATCAAACAAGCAATCGACAAAACGAAAGCAGCGATGAATAGACTCTACCCTCCGATAGGGAGAAGAAGCCACATGTCTAACGAGACAAAATTGAAGATAATCAAATCCGTTGCTAGGCCGCAACTGACTTATGGATCAGTTGCCTGGGGTTTCGCGGCAAAAAGCCATATCAAAAGAATTCAGGCCACTGAAAACAAGCTGCTTCGATGTGCAATAGATGCACCTTGGTTTGTCAGGAATAGACAGATTTATAGGGACCTAAAATGGGAAACCATGAACAGAAAAGCAGAGAAATTATTCGAAACAGCGAAAAACCATCCGAATCAAGAACCCAGGAGACTATTGGACTACGACCCAGAGGAAGACGAAAGGAGAATGCGAATTTACCGAAGGAGACCAAAAGATCAATTCAAGAGATCAATTGAAAAGAGATTAAAATAACAACAGAAACTTATTGAAAAACTCAATAAAGTGTTAATCCAATAGAGGATAAACACATAAATCCCAGAACGATAGTGTGCGAGAAGAAAACCGACTAAGAGATGAACGGTTTATAGGCAAATGCCCGGAACCAAAATTCAAGAAGCAGTTAAGGGTTTTTAGTGAGTCTCGAGCTCCGAGAGTGAGAAACCCCACTCTTGTTCCCCCTCAGGAGAGGGTGGTTTGTCTGATTTGCAGATTTTCCCCCTGCTACAAAAAAAAATGTTTCGTTCTATGCCACATGGTCTGACTCATCAGCAGTTCCACTCATATGAAGACATCTAAAAATAGCTTGATTATTGGAAAGTCTCAAAAGATGAACACTTTTATCGTACGGTATTCGAGCTTTACCAGAAAGATGGCAAAAAGTTATAACTTACAATGGGCAATACTTTGAATGATTCATTTGTAGTCAATCTTTCACAAAAAAGTTATATTTTCATCGAAAATACACCGGAACTGAGTTGATATTAATTATTATCAAAGCAAATATCGTACAGTTGCCCATCTCGTTATCACTTTTGGAATATTTGGAATAAATGGGTTTATCTATTTCACTGGGTAGCGCCCCATTTCTCGGTGAGATTGATATAGTAATGAGCTTGGCGTAGTCTACTCATATAGCGTCCAACAAGTAGATGAAATATACGGTGAAAAATGTCGGGCAATACTATGGATTAAAATGAGCTCAGAAATGGGGGGACTTAAATATCTGTCCTTTGAAAAATTGCATCAAATGCTGCACAAATGACTGTTGCGAATCTAGAAAATAACCAGCTTGAAGATCCAACTTCACTTCAAACCGTCTGGTCTTGACCTAAAATTGACCAAGAATCGAACGAATGAAATTTATTAAACGTATGCAAATAGGCCTGGGACCATAATTGTGCAGCACCTCTGAAACGAGTTCTCAACTTGAATGAAAACTGTTTGAAATCGACATTCTTACACTCTCACAAACTATCAAATAATTTATGAATTCAATAAATTTCATCGAGTGCAAATTGTCAGCCTGCTCAAAAAATTCTAGTGTTGATCTTAAGCAGATTTTTTCCATTTTGACAACAAGATTCGTGCAAAATTTTACGTTCGTTAGATTTACGATGTTTTGAACAAGAACTGATATTTTTTCTGCTTAAGGTAGTAGATTGAAGATCAAGCCTCCAACTTTCGATGGAGAAATACCCTGATCGACATATCAAAAACAGTTTGAAGGTGCTGCGCTGCCGAACAATTGGAAGGACAACGAAAATGCCACGCCAAATAATAGCTCTACGAGTAGAGGCACTCAACATTCTGCAATCGAGTACGGAGAGTCAATAAGCCTGTTGAAGTTCTATCATCGAAACTTCAGATGAGATATGGCGATGCTCATCTACAACGACTTAACCATGCAAAAATAAAGAACCGAGTGCAGAAAACAGGGAAAAATATCCAGAAATTCGAAGCCGATGTAGCGATATTAGTTAGGCTGGCTTATCCATCTGCTTCAGATAGCTTCCTTGAACAACTATCAATCCAGATATTGGTGGATGCGATTGTTTTGGGTTTTTATTCACTGAGTGCTTGATTTCCACTATTTACCTAGACCAAGATTTTTCGGTTCGTATTCCATATATGTCTTATCAAGATTTCGTTGAAATTATAGTTGAGTGTTATCAAGTGTTTTACATATACCTAGACCTACCTTGTTTGAAGTATTTTATGTGCCACTATGCCCGAAATATTTGATAATTTCGCGGGGAAACAATTCGACTCATATTACCATACACTACAAACGCAGCACTCCCTCCGAACCTCAAAATACATCAGAATCTACTGCATTGAAAAAGATCCAAACAGACGGATGTGAAGGCAGCAACGGTTTCCAGCAACGGTTTTTTCATTTTCGCTTTTACCATACAGATTGTAAAAATACCTGTTGTTCGGGATTTTTTGATATGAATGGGTTATTTAGAACATTATAGTCACAGTCTATTGGGTGAAATAATTTGTGCATCGAAAACTACCCCCACCAACCCCCCGAAATTGAACTATCTTGATACACAGTGTAAAAACCCCGTTGCTTGGAATTTTTCTATGAAAATGGGTTCTTACCCACATACTGAACACGATATATAGGGTAAAATAATTTGTGCATCAAAAACTACCTCCCTCCAACCCTCTGAAGTTGAAATATCTTGATACAGTAAAAAGTGTGGAAAAAACCGTTGCTCGGTGTTTTTTGATGGAAATGGGTTGTTACCAACATACTAAACACGATCTAGAGGGTGAAATAATTTGTGCATCAAAAACTACCCCCTCCAACCCTCTGAAGTTGAAATATCAACACTTTTTACTGTATCAAGATATTTCAACTTCAGAGGGTTGAAGGAGTGGTAGTTTTTGATGAACAAATTATTTCACCCTATAGATCGTGTTCAGTATGTTGGTAACAACCCATTTTCATCAAAAAAAATTTAAGCAACGGTTTTTTTTTACACTTTTTACTCTATCAATTTAGTTCAACTTCAGAGGGTTGGAGGGGGGTAGTTTTTGATGCACAAATTATTTCACCCTATAGATCGTGTTTAGTATGTTGGTAACAACACATTGCCATCAAAAAACACCGAGCAACGGTTTTTTTCACACTTTTTACTGTGTCAAAATAGTTCAACATTAGAGGGTTAAAGGAGGGGTAGTTTTTGATGCACAAATTATTTTACCCTATAAGTCGTGTTTAGTATGTTGGTAGCAACCCATTTCCATCAAAAAACTCCGAGCAACGGGTTTTTTTTTCACACTTTTTACTGTATCAAGATATTTCAACTTCAGAGGGTTGAAGGAGGGGTAGTTTTTGATGAACAAATTATTTCACCCTATAGATCGTGTTCAGTATGTTGGTAACAATCTATTTCCATCAAAAAATACCGAGCAACGGTTTTTTTTACACTTTTTACTCTATCAATTTAGTTCAACTTCAGAGGGTTGGAGAAGGGGTAGTTTTTGATGCACAAATTATTTCACCCTATAGATCGTGTTTAGTATGTTGGTAACAACACATTTCCATCAAAAAACACCGAGCAACGGGTTTTTTTTTCACACTTTTTACTGTATCAAGATATTTCAACTTCAGAGGGTTGAAGGAGGGGTAGTTTTTGATGAACAAATTCTTTCACCCTATAGATCGTGTTCAGTATGTTGGTAACAATCCACTTCCATCAAAAAATACCGAGCAACGGTTTTTTTTACACTTTTCACTCTATCAATTTAGTTCAACTTCAGAGGGTTGGAGAAGGGGTAGTTTTTGATGCACAAATTATTTCACCCTATAGATCGTGTTCAGTATGTTGGTAACAACCCATTTCCATCAAAAAACACCGAGCAACGGTTTTTTCCACACTTTTTACTGTATCAAGATATTTCAACTTCAGAGGGTTGGAGGGGGGGTAGTTTTTGATGCACAAATTATTTCAACCTATAGGTCTTGTTCAGTATGTTGGTGACAACCCATTTCCATCAAAGAACCCCGAGTAACGGTTTTTTTCACACTTTTTACTGTATCAAGATATTTCAATTTCAGAGGGTTGAAGAAGGGGTAGTTTCTGATGCACAAATTATTTCACCCTATAGATCGTGTTCAGTATGTTGGTAACAACCAATTTCCATCAAAAAATATCGAGCAACGGTTTTTTTTTACACTTTTTACTCTATCAATTTAGTTCAACTTCAGAGGGTTGGAGGGGGGTAGTTTTTGATGCAAAAATTATTTCACCCTATAGATCGTGTTTAGTATGTTTGTAACAACACATTGCCATCAAAAAACTCCGAGCAACGGGTTTTTTTTTCACACCTTTTACTGTATCAAGATATTTCAACTTCAGAGGGTTGAAGGAGGGGTAGTTTTTGATGAACAAATTATTTCACCCTATAGATCGTGTTCAGTATGTTGGTAACAACCCATTTCCATCAAAAAACACCGAGCAACGGTTTTTTCCACACTTTTTACTGTATCAAGATATTTCAACTTCAGATTGTTGGAGGGGGGTAGTTTTTGATGCATAAATTATTTTACCCTATAAGTCGTGTTTAGTATGTTGGTAGCAACCCATTTCCATCAAAAAACTCCGAGCAACGGGTTTTTTTTTCACACCTTTTACTGTATCAAGATATTTCAACTTCAGAGGGTTGAAGGAGGCGTAGTTTTTGATGAACAAATTATTTCATCCTATAGATCGTGTTCAGTATGTTGGTAACAACCCATTTCCATCAAAAAACACCGAGCAACGGTTTTTTCCACACTTTTTACTCTATCAAGATATTTCAACTTCAGAGGGTTGAAGGGGGGTAGTTTTTGATGCACAAATTATTTTACCCTATAGGTCTTTTTCAGTATGTTGGTGACAACCCATTTCCATCAAAAAACCCCGAGCAACGGTTTTTTTTCACACTTTTTACTGTATCAAGATAGTTCAAAATTAGAGGGTTGAAGGAGGGGTAGTTTTTGATGCACAAATTATTTCACCCTATAGATCGTGTTCAGTATGTTGGTAACAACCCATTTCCATAAAAAAATACCGAGCAACGGTTTTTTCCACACTTTTTACTGTATCAAGATATTTCAACTTCAGAGAGTTGGAGGGAGGTAGTTTTTGATGCACAAATTATTTAACCCTATAGATCGTGTTCAGTATGTGGGTAAGAACCCATTTTCATAGAAAAATTCCGAGAAACGGGGTTTTTACACTGTGTATCAAGATAGTTCAATTTCAGGGGGTTGGTGGGGGTAGCTTTCGATGCACAAATTATTTCACCCTATAGACTGTGTTTATAATGTTCTAAATAACCCATTCGTATCAAAAAATCCCGAAAAACAGGTATTTTTACAATCTGTATGGTAAAAGCGAAAATGAAAAAACCGTTGCTGGAAACCGTTGCTGCCTTCACACCCGTTCCAAACAGAAGACCCAACAGAAAGACACCGCCGAACACCATATGGGAAGAACTCCAAAAGTTGTCCCCAACACCATAGTTCACTATTCATAAAAAACTAAATTTTTTTTTTTCTTTTTTTACATTTGTATGCAATTAATTTTTTTCAATATTCGTTAACATACCATATTTTGTTTACAAAACTGGCTGAAGGACTTCGGTCGATGGCCTTTTGGATTGTTCCAATAAAGAACTGTTAATAATAATAATAATACATCAGACAAGGTGAAATTCTAATTCAATTACTTCAACCTTTTCATTTCTATATTGAAAAAAGGTTTGATGTGAGAAATCGACTATTGTCGCCACTGTGGTGTATGAAGTCACTGTATTCAAATGTAGATTGCAGCGAAATGGTTACTGTTCGAACTATGCAGTCAATACAGTCATTGTTATTTTTGAAGGGGATTTTGAGATTTTCGTCAAATCTCAGTTGATAGTTGGTTTTCCCCAATTTTGATGATTGTTTGCCGAAACTTGATTCAAATGTGTTGATTATTCATCAGACAATTTGAAATTCTGATTCAATTAGTTCAAGCTTTTCATTTCCATATTGAAAAAAGGATTTATGTAAGAACTCCATCAATGCTGAAATTATCTTGAGCAAAAAAATAATTTATTTTATAGTACAAAAATTAAGGTTGCCATTCAAATAACTCAACTACTCTGACTCCTCGTAGGGGGTGCATGATAAACTTCCATAGCATACCTATCTACATGAAGAATTACGTCATTGAAAATAAAACGTACCAAAAAACGTATCTTGAAATAGAAAACTAACTTGGAACATAACTTTGCTTAACGGCCTTTTTTTAATGGCTGTCACTCTGACTTGTCAAAAGAGAACGATACCACTATTCTGAATACGAATGTTGAAGTGAAGCGTCGTAACATCTGATGAGACAATTCGATTACTCGGGCGAAATTACTAAAGAACCTAGTATCAGAATTCCGATTTTCTACCCGTGCGCGAAATAAATTCATCATTTCTATACCCTGCACAACACCTTGTATAAATGTTCGGAATATGGTGGATGAAAATGGTGTTGCGTATTTGAATCCAAAAATTACCTACCCTAGTTTGTTTTGGGAAAACGAAGAAATCTTTCATTCCCTGTATTATCTCTCAAGATATCTCCACCCAAATAGTTCTCAATGAATTCGCCATCAACATCAGACTCGGGTTCTCCGCAAATTAAGTTGTATCGTTTGTAACCGACAGTTTGATTCGGATACTCTCTTTCGCTCGCCTGGAAAGTGATGAATAAAAGTGGTTCACAGTCAGATAGGTCTTCGAGTTGAGTGAACTTCAGAATGAAAGCTATTTTGGAAGGTATTAGATATCTTACAGGAGAATGCACCCTTTTGTCTCAATTTATTTGAAACTAATATACTTCAAACTGGAAGATACAAGTTATACAGGGTGACTGGTGACGTAAGGGACAACGGCTTAGTGGAGATAGAGGACATCAAACTGAATGAGAATTTGTTCTTATAGGCAGTCACCGTCAGCACAAGAAAAAAAATAGAAAAAATTGCAGGCCCGTAATAAAGAATAACAATTTACTTGTCAAGAGAGACATATGACACGGTTTATGAGATAAAATAAATTCAAATAAAAATTTGAAAAGATGGAAAAAACTGATGAAAGATCTGCTTATTCGTTGAGTTCTAACATGATTGCTAGATCGAAACAAAAATTTTTCTAACTGAATAGAACTTAGCAGCTGGGATCGTTTCACTACTATTTTCTACAGGGCAGTTTTGATATAATGATGTTGAAAAAGAATTGAAATTGAGAACATATTCCATTTTAATACCAGTTTTTTTGGGTAGGATGGTGTATGTGATTATTCGCTACTTTCAAATCTACTCCCATACTCCCAGTAGCCATGAAAACAGATGGGCTTTGTGTGGTTTTCTGAAAGATGACCTTCTCGAGTCAGATACCGAATGGGAATAAAAAATGAAGATAGTGGCTACTTCTATTGTAATTGGCGACAGTTCAAAACGGGTTTGGGTACAAGCAGGCATACCCTCTCACTTTTTCAATAAGAAGTTCTTCTAAAAACATTTTCATCAAACAATTAATAATGGCTGTATACACGGTTCAATTGACAACAATTAAATTCTTAAACCACAATTATTTCATTGAATTTCTATGACATGCCGTGCTGTTTTCGCATCTTTCGATGTTCTTAATGTTTTAACGGATTTTTCTCTTCACGGAAACAAAACATGAGGAATACATGAAACACATAGATGAGTGTACGGTCAACGGGGAAATTTTTCACGTCGTTTTCGTCGTTTTTCAATTCTTGAGTCGACTCTACTAAATTATGTCGTTTTTTAATTCGATGAGGTGCATTTTCCGAAAAATTTGCATCTACCATAAAAAAATAACTACAGATAAGTTAGATATACCGCCTCTCTAGTTATTTCAAGATACAACCAAATAATATTGAGGTTAATCACGTCACGCCGTGCAAGATGTGTTTATCCAGACTTCTCGTCACGTCATATCACGCGTGCTCCTCACGTGAGTGAGTACGATAGCGTGAGGTACCGTCAGTGTGTTTTTACCTATAAAATTCATAGACTAACTGTGAACCACACTTTTTCGACGTGACGTGACTTTCCATGATAACACGTGAGCTCACGTGACGTGATAGTAGTCTGTTTACAACTTTGTTATCACGTCATATCACGCGTGCTCCTCACGTGAGTGAGTATGATAGCGTGAGGTACCGTCAGTGTGGTCAGTGTGTCTCTGGACATTTTTTTACCCATAAAATGCATAGACTAACTTTGAACCACACTTTTTTGACGTGACCTGACTTTCCATGATATCACGTGAGCTCACGTGACGTGATAGCAATCTGTTTCCGCCTTAATTCCCGGAGGAAAACATGTTTCCCGATGGGTGTTATGAGCTAATAACGCTCGTGGTGCATACAAAATTTGATTTTCCGCGAAAAAATCATTTGATTACGATAGAAATCGATCTTAAAATTAATTCATTGTTCCTATGAGTCTCTTTTTAACTTCTTCTCTTCACAAACCTTTTAGGGCTTTCACTCCAAACAAAATTAATTTTTAATTAATTTTGTTTCAGAGATTGGGAGTGAAAGCCCTAAAAGGTTTGTGAAGAGATGCAAAATCCTCCCAAAATAAATTTCAATCGATATCTTTTTAACTTCTTGTAGTAACCATGGCATTTGTTGATATTCTGCGTATTGATGACATCCAAAGATGATATAGTAGAAAGATAGGAAACTCCCCCATATCTCTAGTACTAAAAACTAAAAACCACAGTTTGGCCAGTCAAAAAAGTTTTCTCCCATCCTCAATCTTCTCTTTTGCAGTAATATTGCTTGTGTCTTTATTCCATTGATTTCGATTTTCCATTTGATGCACCATTTGAGTAATTCATCTATGGCTTCCTGCAGTCTGGTGTATGATATTTGGGCGTCGATGTCTGAATGATATTCCTGTGTTATCTGCGTACAAGGTGAGCACATTTCTAGCATTCTTCGGGATATATATATATATATATATATATATACAATCATTATCCCAAATTACCTTTCGGTGTATGGGTTATCTTTGTATTACAATTTCACATTGGGTATATGTAATTCAATTTTTCAATTATTATCTCAATAAACACTCTTAATGAATTCCTTCCATTGTTTTCTGTCTACTGTTAGCACTTTGGCCTCTTCCACACTTTTTCTTCTCCGGTTCACCTCTTTTTTAACGCTATCCATCTATGTTAGATGTGGTCTTCCTCTTCTAGGTTTCGTCTCCACTTTTCCTCCCATATGCGTCTTATTACTTGTCTATTTATTCCCATCCGTTGTAAATGTCCCCACCAACCCAACTGTCTCTCCCCGATGTAATCATTCAGTGATTCCACCCTCAACTGACTTCTGACTTCTTCACTCCTCCACCTGTCTCTCCTTGTCACCCCCTTTATTCCCCTCAAAATTTTCATCTCCATAGCCTGTAATCGACTCTTCTCTCTCAGGGTTGTATTCTTCGGGATATCATAAACGTATATTACGTAAAGCAGAGGTCCAAGTACCGATCCTTGAGGCACTCCCACTTCCAATTGTCTGGTTTGAGAGGTTGCTCCATCTATCTTCACATAAGTTTCTATTCCTCAGATAGCTCCTTATAATCTTGCACAGCTTGGTCGAATATCCTGCTTTTTTCATCTTGTAGATTAGGCCTTCGTGCTATACTCTATCAAAAGCTATCTCGTTATCCATCAGAACTAATCCTGTGGCCTGTTTGGTCTGCATTCCTTCGGTGACGTATTCTATGAGCCGTAGTAATTGGAGTTCAGTCGAATGTTCTCGTCGAAATCCAAATTGTTCGGGTAGAATTATCTTCAACATTTCTGTTTCCTCATTCAGCCTTTTAGCGATAACCCTCTAGGGAAAATCGTCGAGAGGGTTATTGCTAAAAGTGAAGATAGATGGAGCAACCTCTCAAACCAGACAATTGGAAGCGGGATTGCCTCAAGGATCGGTACTTGGACCTCTGCTTTACGTAATATACGTTTATGATATCCCGAAGAAAGCTAGAAATATGCTCACCTTGTACGCAGATGACACAGGAATAGCATTCAGACATCGACGCCCAGAGATCATACACCAGAGACTGCAGGAAGCCATAGATGAATTACTCAAATGGTGCATCAAATGGAAAATCCAAATCAATGGAAGAAAGACACAAGCAATATTACTGCAGAAGAGAAGATTGAGGATGGAAGAAAACCTTGAAGTTGATGGAGAAGAGGTTGAACGGAAAAATGAAGCACACCTAGGAGTGAAGCTTGACAGAGGACTTACATTGAAAAACCACATCAAATGTGCAGTTGATAAAACAAAAGCCGCAATGAGTAGACTTTATCCACTCATAGGCAGAAGAAGTCATATGAATAGGAACATCAAGTTGACGATGATTAAAACTATCGCGCGACCACAACTCACTTATGGATCGGCGGCATGGTGCTTCGCAGCCAAGACCCACATCAAGAGAATACAGGCCACTGAGAATAAACTCCTTAGAATGGTGATGGATGTACCCTAGTTTGTTAGGAACAAGCAAATCTACAAGGACTTGGAATGGGAACCACTTACAGAATTTATGAAGACAAAGGCGGAAAGGATATTCGACAAAGCCAAACAACATCCAAATGAGATTAGTCGACTACGAAACAACGGAAGAAACTAGAAGGTCAAGAACCTACCACCGAAGACCGAGAGATCAGTTGAGGATTTTAAGTAACCAAAGAAGAGCTTAACCTATAAAAGCTATAGACAGCATACAACTATCAACACGACTATGATCGTGTGAGAATCCAAAAACATAAGAGTCAACTGGTTAATAGGCAAAATGCCCGGAACCTATGAAGAAGCAGTTAAGGGTTTTTAGTGGGTCTCGAGCTCAAGAGAGTGAGAATCCTCACACTGTTCCCCCTCAGGAGAGGGTGTGTTCGTCTGTCTTACAGAATTTCCCCCTGCTACACCAAAAAAAAGCCAGTTAAAACACGTTTGACCATGAGAAGGCGCTGAAAACGTACTGTCAATACAGTTTAATAACAGTTTTCAGTTTTATAATTGAGGGGCGCGAAATTCGAATTCTATTCCTTGTATATATTGAATTTCAATATCGACTTTGTTGAGATTAGAAAACAAACACGATAAAACAAAAGTATAGTTTTGTTTGTTGTTCAGAACCACACTGAAGAAAAACCTTACAGATGTATATGTTACGGCTAAAGATAGGTGTGAACATAAACTCAAGATTAGCCGGCTAAACTTAGGTTTAGCTTCGGGTATTGGCTAATGTTAGTTTCTTTTATCTTTAGTCGGCTAAACTTAAGTGTAACCACATCCCATCGGCATAAAATGGGGCGCAAATTTTCGGCAATTAAAAGAATGTAAAGAAATAGTAATACGAGTATAATAAAACTATTTATTGCAATGCAATTTTTTGTATGAATTTCACATATTTTAATAGCAGAAGGGCATTCTATTAAGCAGTTGAGAAATTGGAGAATGAACATATATTTGTTTCAACTGTATCTCAACGAATTTTTATTGACGAATCTAAAAATCTAAACGCTTGATGACAAAATTCATGACATGCTATTTTGAGTGTGAGGGAAAACTGTACTGTTAATGATTATTTTTCATCTCGTTATTATTCATAATTCATAATGAGGGGAATTGAACGCGCAAAAGGAGAGAATGAAGACGAGAATGATGCCGCGAACTTCTTCGTCAAAATACCAAAGGTCAAATTCTAGAAAAATATAAGTAGAAGTACCCAATCTTATTTGTAGTTTACCGGACTATTCGACTGATAAGCTTTACGATTAATACATTTGTATCCCCCGGGATGATTCATCAAGGTTGGCGTATTTTGGAACCCGTATGTTCAATGACTCGAGAAGAAATTTTTAACAAAATCAGCTAGAGATTCATAGTTTTTTTTGCGAAAGAATTGGTTCGAAAGAAATTGCAACGTTAGAAATATAGTCCCTATTTCGTAATTTTTCCATAAACCCAATTATTGAATGGTAGGAAAAATATACTTATGTTAACAGGAAAATGTCTGATATTTCATTTCCTTGTAGAGTCATATTATGGTTTTTCACAAATTAGGCTCGATTTGAAGAGCACTAATCTCCTAAACAGATGAAAATAACTGGTTAAATGTTAAATTGAAAACCCATGGGCGTTATGTACTACAACCCCAATACATTCGATTCTCTTTTTCATATTTCAATTCTAAAAATTCAAACAAAAAAGTGGCCGTGTGCGTTCGTCCTCTTCCATCCGACCATTCATGACACAGCACATTAGCCGGCTAAAGATGAAATGCCCTGACGCAGATGAATATTTTATCGAACTTTAGCCGATCCTCGAATATAAACCTAAGTTTAGCCGGGTAATCTTAAGTTTATGCTCACACCTATCTTTAGCCGTAACATATACAAAAACTGTATACAGGGTGTCCCAGTCGTTGACGTCAAGCCGGAAAAAGCTGATAGACCAAGTCATGATAGTTATCAGAAAAATATTAAAAAAAATCTAAATTATGTATTGTAAAAATTATTGCCATATTAAAAAAAACGAGAAAATCTACACACTGTGATGGTTTTTCAATTCCCGTTACTACAAATCTTTATTTATTTACAATTTTATTTTTATTATGTAATCTTGACTAGTGCTTCTGTAAGCTGTCGCCAAAAATTCAAAGGTAACTACGCCAGCTTGGAAGAAAATGACACTTTTCGCCCAACTAAGTATGCAAAATTAATACTTCGCCACATTTAAACTGGCTGTACTGAAAAAAAAATGTACTACGCTAGTTGGGCAAGTTACCTTAAAAGTTGGCGCATTTAATAAGGATTCCCAAATATTATGACATCTGCTAGAAAATTTGACAATTAGACTTGGACAATTTTTTTTGTAAAAAAACCCAATTTCAAACAAAATTTTATTACTAGATTTGACTACTAGATTCTAGTTTGAGTGACACGGAGGAGTGTAAGCGAGACAGAAATCGTATTTCCAGGTAGTTCAGGGCACCGCAGGCCAATCAATGACTCATTCTTATTTGCTTCCAACCAACCAAAACCAATCCTTAAATTAAAGCAAATAAGAATGAGTCATTGATTGGCCTGCGGTGCCCTGAACTTCCTGGAAATACGATTTCTGTCTCGCTTACACTTCTCCGTGTCACTCAAACTAGAATCTAGTAGTCAAATCTAGTAATAAAATTTTGTTTGAAATTGGGTTTTTTTACAAAAAAAAAATTGTAAAAGTCTTATTGTCAAATTTTCTAGCAAATGTCATAATATTTTCGAATCCTTATTAAATGCGCCAACTTTTAAGGTAACTTGCCCAACTAGCGTAGTACATTTTTTTTTTTCAGTACAGCCAGTTTAAATGTGGCGAAGTATTAATTTTGCATACTTAGTTGGGCAAAAAGTGTCATTTTCTTCCAAGCTGGCGTAGTTACCTTTGAATTTTTGGCGACAGCTTACAGAAGCACTAGTCAAGATTACAAAATAAAAATAAAATTGTAAATAAATAAAGATTTGTAGTAACGGGAGTTAAAAAACCATCACAGTGTGTAGATTTCCCCCTTTTTTTTAATATGGCAATAATTTTTAAAATACATAATTGTTCAAAAATCGAGGGTGTTATGATTTTTAATTAAAGAGTAGTATTAAAAGATAATTGAGTTGGAGATGGTATAAAAACATTTATTAAGTATCGATACATTAAATTTGAGTTGATCAATAATGTTAATGTAAGTATGAGCAGAACAAGAGTAAGCACAAGTTAAATGAGAAGCACAGAATTAATGAATTTGAGAAGCACTAGAATATTAAAAATAATATGAAAAGGGCAATAAATTCTAATTAAATGAGAAGTTCGATAATAATTAATTGAATGAAGAGGACAATCATAATTAATATGAGAAGAACATAGTATAATTCATATACATTGAGATGATCTTGAAGAGTGCAAAAATTTATCAATGAATTCAACATTTACAGAGACGAACTGCTTACAAGTAAGCACGATTAGAACGTTCATCAGAAAAATAGAAGAAACAATTGATAAATTAAGAGAAGTCATGAGAGTACTGAGTTGAATAAATCTCTAATCGTAGATTTTGAGATGTGCTGAAGGCTGAGAAAACTAACATGCATGTTGAGTCCGATGAATGAATATAGAAGAGAAACAATGAGAGTACATATTATAAAGAGTAGACCATACCAAGTGAGTAGACATGAGTGTTCGAGCAGACTTTCCAGGGTGGAGCCTAGGTCGAGGTGTATCGAGCATTATCACTGATCGCTTAACGAAACTTGAGGAGTTGTAATGTACTTTAATGTACTAGTCTTTATTTTATTTTTTTGTATTTGCACACTTAAGAATGAGATGGGGAATTAATAATTATGCGATGATTGCTGGTTAGCTCTTTATTACAGATTGATTCTTTCTTATGTACAATATGTGAAATAGGCGCATCTCCCCACTTAATATGCGCGGTAGTTACCTAGGCGGTTAATTCGATTTGAATATATCACACATCCTTCCCCTTAAATACAGAATAGGGGTTTAAATATAAAATTACCACTTATTCTAAGATTATTTACAATTATCACATACCAAGTAACATATATACATTTCAAGGATACTGTAATCTATCTGGAGGTTTTACATTCCTCCTAGGTCTCATATTTACATTCAATTCCTTATCATTAACAATTTGTGTTTCTTCATCAGAAGTATTATCATAAATTTGTACAATATTCGATCCAAAATCATCAGATTCTACAATTACATCATCTGAAACACTACTCTCCCTATTTGGTTTTATTTCTATATTAGAAGTGCTACTTGTGAAGTTTTCAGAAGCAGAACAAGCATGGTCAGCCAACGGTAAAGCTCTTTTTAATTGATTTGTATGGCGTTTCCATGTTCGTTTCACCTCTGGCACCTCCACTAAATATGTACATTTACCAATTCGTCTTGAAATAGTACCTTTCAACCATGAAACTTTATTCAATAATCTATAATCTTTCACTAAAACCTTTTCTCCTATTTCAAATTGAATTGATTTATTTCCTTTATAGTACCTCTTTTGATTCTCTTGAGCCTTTACTACTTTATCTCTAATTTTTCTGTCATCATTGCCATTATCTTTTTTGAAAGTATCAAAACGTGATCTCAAAGATCTACCAAACATAAGAAATGCTGGGCTAACTCCTGTGGTACAGTGTGGAGTATTTCGATAGTCAAATAGGAATCTGCACAGAATGAGATCTTTATTCCGTGTTCCCTGATCGGTTAAAGCTTTTCTTATGGCATATTTTACGGTTTTTACGGAATTCTCTGCTGCCCCATTGGACGATGGGTGAAAAGGATGACTAGTGATGTGATCAATGTTATTAATTTTTAGAAATTCTTGAAATAGTCCAGAAGTGAATGTTCTTGCGTTATCAGAAACTATTAATCTAGGTATTCCAAACCGAGCAAACAAATTTCGCAGAACTATAATAGTATTCTCCGAAGTAATACTGGATAAGGGAAATGCCTCTAACCACTTTGTATAGGCGTCTAATATAATTAAATACTGATTTCCCATGAATGGCCCTAGAAAATCTAAATGAATGCGTTCCCATGGAGCATTAGGCCAATTCCATGGATTTAAACTTAATTTAGCTGGGTTGTTAGATTTTGATGAACAAGATGTACACGATTTAACAATATTTTCAATATCTGTGGTCATTTTGGGCCACCAAAAATGAGCCTTTGCTAAATTTTTCATTTTAACAATACCTTGATGAGTAGAGTGTAATTCTTTTAAAATGTTAAATCTTAATTCATCAGGCACGATTAACCTGTGGTTCCAAAATAGACAACCATCTTGAGAACTGAGTTCACATCTTTTATGGTAATAAAGTAATATCTCTCTTTTCATATGTTTACGTGGCCACCAGCCTTTTTTTAGATACCTAATAATTTCTTTTATTAAATTATCATTTTCGGACCCTGTTTTGACATTTTTATTATTTAATTTCAATTCTGTATTATTATCGAAAAAGAAGCAATAATTCAGTTCAAAGTCATACGTCCATGTCTCCAGCCCCCCCAAATTTGAATATTTCACTTTTTTTGACGCTAAAGTTTTGTACTAGTTTTGTACCGAAATGTACCGTTGAAAAAAAGTTTTGTACCCCTAATTAAAGTGACGAAAATACGGTTTTCAGTTTCGAAGGGCCGTAGACATGTTCACCCCCCACTTTTGAAATTGCAATTTTTTTGTATTTCAAAGTTTTGTACTAGTTTTGTACCGAAATGTATCGTCAAGAAAAAGTTTTGTACCCCAAGATTAAGGGTTCTTAGGAGGGTTTGAAATTGGGGGGGCTGGAGACATGTTTTCGAAATAAGGAGATTTCTGTTTTCGAAACAAGCTAAAACATGAGTACTAGTTTTGTACCGAAATGTACCGTTGAGAAAAAGTTTTGTACCCTAATTGAAATGAAAAAAAATACGGTTTTCAGTTTGGGGGGGCCGTAGACATGCTCACCCCCCATTTTTGAAATAGCAATTTTTTTGTAGTTCAAAGTTTTGTACTAGTTTTGTACCGAAATGTACCGTCAAGAAAAAGTTTTGTACCCCAAGATTAAGGGGTCTTAGGAGGGTTCGAAATTGGGGGGGCTGGAGACATGTTTTCGAAATAATGGGATTTCTGTTTTCGAAACAAGCTAAAACATGAGCACTAGTTTTGTACCGAAATGTACCGTTGAGAAAAAGTTTTGTACCCTAATTAAAATGAAGAAAATACAGTTTTCTGTTTGGGGGTACTGTAGACATGCTCAACCCTCACTTTTGAAAATGCAACTTTTTTTATTTCAAAAGTTTTGTACTAGTTTTGTACCGCAGTGTACCGTCAAGAAAAAGTTTCGTACCCTAAGATTAAGAGGACTTTGAAGGGTTTGAAATTGGGGGGGCTGGGGACATGTTTTCGTAATAATGAGATTTCAGTTTTCGAAACAAGCTAAAACATGTGTACTAGTTTCGAACCGAAATGTACCGTCACAAAAACGTCACTTTTCTTGCAATGGTAAATTTCGGTATGAAACTAGTGCACATGTTTCACCTGGTTTCGGAAACCGAAATCTCAATATTTCGAAAACAAGTCTTTGGCCCTCCCAATTTCGAACACTCCTAAGAAGACTCCTCAATCTCAGGGTACAAAATTTTTTCTTGACAGTAGATTTCGGTACAAAACTAGTACAAAACTTTGAAATTAAAAAAAAATTGCATTTTCAAAAGTGAGGGTTGAGCATGTCTACAGTACCCCGAACAGAAAAATGTATTTTCTTCATTTAAATTAGGGTACAAAACTTTTTCTCAACAGTACATTTCGGTACAAAACTAGTACTCATGTTTCACCTTGTTTCGAAAAGCGAAATCTCAATATTTCGAAAACATGTCATTGGCCCCCCAATTTCAAACCCTCCTAAGACTCCTCAATCTTAGGGTACAAAACTTTTTCTTGACAGAGTACATTTCGGTACAAAACTAGTACAAAAGTTTGAAATAAATAAAAATTGCATTTTCAAAAGTGAGGGTTGAGCATGTCTACAGTACCCCCAAACAGAAAACTGTATTTTCTTCATTTTAATTAGGGTACAAAACTTTTTCTCAACGGTACATTTCGGTACAAAACTAGTACTCATGTTTTAGCTTGTTTCGAAAACAGAAATCTCATTATTTCGAAAACATGTCTCCAGCCCCCCCAATTTCAAACCCTCCTAAGACCCCTTAATCTTGGGGTACAAAACTTTTTCTTGACGGTACATTTCGGTACAAAACTAGTACAAAACTTTGAAATACAAAAAAATTGCTATTTCAAAAGTGGGGGGTGAGCATGTCTACTGCCCCCCCAAACTGAAAACCGTATTTTCGTCACTTTAATTAGGGGTACAAAACTTTTTTTCAACGGTACATTTCGGTACAAAACTAGTACAAAACTTTAGCGTCAAAAAAAGTAAAATATTCAAATTTGGGGGGGCTGGAGACATAGACCTCAACGTCATCTTCAAATACAGAACCTCCACACTCAGAAGGTAGTCTAGAAAGACTATCTGCCCAATTATTTTTTGATTTTACATACTCTATATCATAATTATAATTTGATAAAATAACAGCCCATCTACGTAATCTATTGGCTGAGAATTGGGGTATCCCTTTACTAGGAGAAAAAATTGTCAACAGTGGTTTATGATCAGTAAGTAAAGTAAACTTTTTATGGAATAAGTACTGATTAAATTTCAAAACTCCATAAACAATTGCTAAAGCTTCTTTTTCAATCTGTGAGTATGCTTGTTCACATTTTGATAAAACTCTGGAAGCGTATGCAATTGGTTTTTCAATTCCAGAGGGAAATATGTGACTCAAAATAGCTCCAATTCCAACTGAAGAAGCATCCACAGTCAATCTCAATGGTAAATCAGGATTAAAATGTACCAAAACATCTGGAGATTGAAGTAGACGCTTAATATTAGCAAATGCTTTCTGACATTCACTATCCCATTTCCATTTAACGTCTTTTTTCAATAAATTATACAATGGATAAAGAACTGTGGACAAATTTTCAACAAATCTCCCATAATAATTAATAAGTCCCAAAATTGATTTAAGTTCTGAGATATTTCTGGGATTAGGAGCATTTTGAATTGCATTAGTTTTATCTTTGCAAGCATGAAGTCCTTCCTGATTAATAATATAACCTAAATACTCTAAGCTATCCTTAAAAAATTCACATTTATTCATATTTAATTTTAATCCTGCGTTATTCAAAATTCCCAAGACTTTTTCTAACCTACTAAGATGCTCGTGATCATCAGATCCAGTTATTAAAATGTCATCTAAAAATACCTGAACTCCTTCAATACCTGTTAATAAGGATTCCATTATTTTCTGGAATTTTGCAGGTGCTGATGCTATTCCATAAGCTAACCTATTATATCTAAATAAACCTTTATGAGTAGATATTGTTAATAGCTCTTTAGATTTTTCGTCAACATAAATTTGCTGATACGCTTGACATAAATCAATTTTTGAAAATTTTTTACCTCCACAGAGAGGACCGAATAAATCCTCTATTCTAGGCAGTGGATATTGATCTACTAAAATATGTGGATTAACCGTGATCTTGAAATCTCCACACAAACGTACTTCTTCTCCTCCTTTTTTTAGAACAGGTACCACCGGAGTTGCCCAATTGCTGAAGTCAACAGGTTCAATAATACCTAAGGACAAAAGCCGATTTAATTCTGTTTCCACCTTATTTTTTATTGCATAAGGTACTTGCCTATGCTTGATAAACTTAGGTGTAATATTTTCCTCTTTTAAACGTATTGAAGCTAAACCCATTTTAAATTTACCTAATTCATCATCAAAAACTGTTTTATATTTTAGTAACAATTCATTTAATTCTGTGCAAGTTGTATTGATATAATTTAAATTTGGAAATGTAAGATTAAACATTTCTAAAAAATCCCTACCTACTAATGGAGGACCACCATTCTTTATAACATATACTTTTAATTGTTTTTGCAAATTTTTATAATTTATTTTAGCATTTATTACACCTATAGCCATAACTGCAGTGCCATCATAAAAATAAAAAGGTTTAACTGTTTTCAGTAAAGGTAAATGACCAAAATTCTTTTTGTACAAACCTTCTGAAATTGCAGATATACTAGATCCAGTATCTATCTGAAATATAATCTTTTTGTTCTCCATCACTACTTCAATTTCAAATTCATTTTTTCTGACATTCTCGCGTTTGTGAATGGAATACAGGGTTAACTCATCATCCATATTCGGTATGTTCTCACTGACAAAATATTGATTTTTTCTGCTATGAAAAAAATTTTTGTTGTCTTTGCTATTTTTGTGAAAACATATCGCAGCAAGATGTCCCTTCTTATTACAAATTTTGCAACTATAATTACGAAAACGACACTTATCTTTTGTGTGGTTAGGTTTTCCACAGACTCGACAATTTCCGGCTGTCAGACCATGTCTCGCCTCCTCATTGGATGGAACTGGCGGAGCTCCTGCGTAAACCTGCTTCTTCGTGTTGCGCCTGCTCCTAACATGGTGCATTTCCTCCATCTTCATCTTCATCGTCAAGGATGCCGTTGGTTGCTGATAATGGTGTTGGGCCGCCATTTTGCTTTCCGCTACTGATACCATTTCTTCCAGGGAAACATTTAATTTTTCTTCTAAAAGTCTGTCCAGGACTGGACCCTTTTCATAGCCACAGTAAAATTTATCTCGAAGACAGATTGCTAATTCCTCTCCAAATTCACTTCTTACTGCTAGGCTTCTCAACCGTGCTGCCCATTCTTTCGGTGATTCACTCTCCAATTTTCTCGCTTGGTAGAATCTGTAACGTTCAGCTAGTGGTATACTTTTCGGAACGAAGTGGTCGTTGAATTTTCCTATCAGAAATTCATAAGATTTTTCTTCCGGTTTGTCCGGACTGCACAAGCTGTACATCAATTTGTATGCTTCTTCATCCAGCATATTTAGAAGTATCGCTTTTTTTCTTGATTCACTTTCTTCGGTCTCCAGGCCATTTGCAGCGAAATAATTATTCAATCGGGCTCTATATATCGCCCAGTCCGATACCCCGAGATTAAATTCTCGTAGTTGTCCTATCACCGGTTCCGCCATTTTTTTGACTTCTTTCACCGATGTCGCACGCCGGCTTATCGAATGTTTCACTATTTTTGTTATTTCGCTCGATATAATAATAGTTTATGTGTTTTTCTTTTCCTCGTCGCCACTTGTAATGTACTTCAATGTACTAGTCTTTATTTTATTTTTTTGTATTTGCACACTTAAGAATGAGATGGGGAATTAATAATTATGCGATGATTGCTGGTTAGCTCTTTATTACAGATTGATTCTTTCTTATGTACAATATGTGAAATAGGCGCATCTCCCCACTTAATATGCACGGTAGTTACCTAGGCGGTTAATTCGATTTGAATATATCACAGGAATTCATCCTGTTCTGAAGAAAACAGCTACATCCAGGGTCCAACCTGGAGAATATGAGGATTCATTCATCTGAAACTCAACAACAGTAATTAGTCATATGTACTTCGAGGTGATCAGAAGAGTTGTCATAAAAATGATTAAACTGATTCTAATAATAAAGAATATTATGAGTAGACAATGAATCAGTAATCATTTTTATTGAGATGGACTTGAGAAGTTTCAATCCTGGTGCTACATACCCATTTTCATGTGAGAAGATCTAGAGAAGTCTGAAAATCTATATAAATTATGGAATATAATAAAATATATAGGTCTGAGACGACAATGGTTCGAGTTGAGTTGAGTGGACATTTCATTTGAGCAGTGCCCGCAAGGATTCGGAATCTATTTCTAGATTCTGAATCTCTTGCACGTGGACTAATTTCTTCAGAGTGAAATGGTCATGAAAATGGTGTAATTTATAATTTTGAGCAGTCTGAGAGTACTTTACCTTATGAGATGAACAATTTAGCACCAGGATTGATGCGAGATGACTTAAAAATTGAGAACAACTAAAAGAGGTGAACTTAAAATGAGGTGTTACAAATCACATTGATAGCAGCGCGAAGTTAATTCAACGGAGCTAACAAAGAGAATCTTAAGAAAATGTGTAATTGTGTAGTTTTTCACTTCGGAAAAACACTGCGTCGTTCAACCAGCGCACCGCCGAATCGGGGTACCATACGTGGCTACCGGAGCTGGTCAGGAGCGTCGACTGGAGAGAGGTCGGAGGGGGGCTTCGCTCAATTTTTAACATTCCGCCCGCCATAACTAACAGCGTTAGTTATCGAGATGACTAGAGAGGTTGAAATTCTTTCTTGGTTTCTTCGTCTGAGGATACTGGCAAAATTGCTGACTTCGAGATCGGTCTGGTTAGAGTGGACGTGGAGGTTTTGAGGGGACCCTGGGTGCATGGTCATTACTCGCCCTAATGGCCACTTATATGGAGGTAATCGCTCGTCATTGATGAGAAAGGGACGAGATGGTCTGACACGTTGTTCTGGTAATTGTCCCATGAGTTGTTGAGCTCTTATACCTCGTTACCTTGCACATGTAACACATTATTCCAATGATCCAATATTGTTGTCGGATGGTGGACAGTGTGAGTTGTGTACCTCCGTGGAGTGTTCGTTTGTGAGCAGAATCTATAATCAGAGAAGTCAATTGAGAAGCTCGAGGAATTATTGCGGGATGCTTGCCATCTGGGTCTAATAGAGCGTTGGTGATTCGTCCGCCTACACGAATGACACCTTCATGGTCGATGAACGCCGTGAGTCTACTGAACACATGTGAGGATGACAGAGCAGTACCATTTTGAAGAGCCTTGAGTTCTTGAGGAAAATACACTTGTTGAGTAGCCTTGATCCAATAGATCCTTGATTTTTCCAAGTCAGTTGAGGTGGGCGGAGTTGAGAAGTTCAGAGTTGAGGAGTGTCTGAGTCGGGCGAGGACTCTTAAACAGAGAGAGGTGATTCTTAACAGTTTATTGAGAGAAGAATACCTGTATATAAGATCCCACGAGTAGTCTTGAGTTACGGCCGTGAGGAGGTTCTTGGTGGGTCTTGCTTCAGATTCGGGGTCAATTGTCGTTGCCGGCTGACGATTGGGCCAGGAATCTGGTGACTTGGAAATCCATGGTGGTCCCGTCCACCATAGAGTGCTGTTCAGTAGTTGAGATGACGAGAAGCCACGAGAAGCACAGTCCGCTGGATTTTTTTTGCCGGAAACGTATCTCCATTGTGCACCTGGAGTTAGTTCTTGGATGAGCTCTACCTTGTTTCGAACAAAGTCCTTCCAGCGAGCTGGGTGAGATGTGATCCACGTGAGAGAGACTTTTGAGTCCGTCCACAAAGTCGTTGAGTGTATCTGTGTATCTAAAACACGATGAGCATAATTAGTGAACCTGGCCAGGATGAGAGATGCTGTGAGTTCGAGTCGCGGGATTGTGAGGCGTTTCAAAGGCGTTAATTTTGTTTTCGAGCAGAGCAATGTGACTTTGGATCCTGTGGACGGTGAGCGGACTACGAGATAGAGGACTGCTGCCATGGCAAGTTGAGAAGCATCAGAGAAGCCGTGAAGTTCTATGGTAGTATTTTCTTGGGTGCCTACCCAGCGAGGAGTTCGTAAATTGGCCAATGATTTGAGATCTTCTTTGATGTTACACCATCTTTCTGTGAGTTGAGGTGACAGTGGTTCGTCCCATGACAGTTTCTGGAGCCGAAGTTCCTGCAACAACATTTTGGCCCTGATCGTGACAGGGGATACTAAACCAAGTGGATCAAAGAGTTGAGCGATATGAGATAACATAGTACGTTTAGTTACCACAGACCCAGATGAGCTTGAGTTGATCTTGAATGAGAAGTAATCCTCTTGAGGATACCAGAGTAGGCCTAGAAGTTTCGTTGAAGTAGGACAGTCGTCAAATGAGATCGGCGATGGTATCATTTCTTCCTCGGTTACCATCTTGAGCGTACTAGGAGAGTTCGATTGCCACTTTGCTAAGGGGAGGCCGCCCGCCATGCAGAGATTTTTCAAGTCGATAGCGATTTCTGAGAGTTCTTGTTTCGTGTCTGCACCACCATAGATATCATCAACATAGCGACCTTTGGTGAGTGGTGGAATGGCCAGTGGATACTTGTGACCTTCATCTTCGATGAGCTGGAGGAGGACTCGAATGGCCAAGAAAGGAGCAGCCTTGGTTCCATAGGTGACGGTGGTGAGGTGGTCGCTATCTCATCTTCTGAGTTTCGCCAGAGAATGCATTGGAGATCCCAATCGTATGGATGCACCATGATCTGTCTTCAGTGATGTCTGTGGAAAACACAAATTTAAAACGACGTACCCAGAACAATACATCAATAACATCTAACTGAAGTTTCGCTCCTGTGTGCATGATGTCGTTCAGTGAGAGGCCCGTTGAGGTGGGACTGGAACCATTGAAAACTACTCGCAATTTGGTAGAGGAGCTGTACGGTTTGAGAATTCCATGATGCGGCAAATAGTATCTGGGATGCGAGATGTCTGAGGGAGCCTTCTTCATGTGCTTGAGTTGTTCGTATTCAGTGAGGAGGTCCGTGTAGAGCTGGCAATATTCTTGGTTTCCCTCTAATTTGCGAAATTGCCCTAAGAGGCATCGGAAGGCACGTTGTCTGGAAGATCCCAAAAGATTAGAAGATGATTTTAATGGGAGTCTTACCATGTATCGTCCAGAAGGGAGTCGAGAGTGAGTGTTCTTGAAGTGGTCTTCACATTCCTGCTCGTCAGCAGTGAGGTGACTTACGGAGGTGGACTTGACTTCTTCTTGTTCCCAGAACTTTTCGAGAAGGCTTTGAAGGTCAGATTCTTGAGTGACATGGTATTGAGGAGACACACTTGAGCAGACTTCTTGATGAGGGGATATTGGACCTAGGACCAACCATCCAAAGATCGAGAGCTGAGCTGTTGGAGTTGACCCATCTGGCCCTTTTCGGAGTTGAGGAAGAATGATGGAACCATAGACATCAGCACCCAATATGATGTCGATTGGCCTTGAGGTGTAGAACTCTGGATCGGCGAGCTTCAAATTGTCGAGGTGTGGCAAACGTGGTCGTGTGCAACAATTGAAAGATGGTAGATTAGTAAATGGAGATGACAAGATATGAGCATTTATATTCACGGTTTTGTGATTGTGAAGAGATTTCAGTGTGATCAATACTGATCCTCTTGAGGCGGCTCCACCAATTCCAACGATGGTGACTTTGGATTGGCTTCGAAGAAGGCTGAGGTGTCTTGAGAAGTCTTCCGAGATGAACGAGAGTTCCGATCCAGAATCGATGAGGAGTCTTGCGTTGTACGAGATGACTGGTGTGATGAGCGGTCGATAATGAGATTAGCTGTCTTCGAGGGGTTTTGATGACTGCCTGAGCACTTTAGGCCCTTTTCGAGGTGACTGGCTTGGCTTCGCTGGTCTTTTGAGTTGGCTTGGATGAGAAGGCTTGAGGTGACTTTGGTGAGACGGCTCGGCTGAGGGGGTCGTGTGGCCGTTTTGGCCATTAAATGAGAAGGCTATTTTTGAGCGGATCTTAGAGGAAACTTTGACACAAGCGACATTAGAGGCGGCATCGTGAGAATACGAGAATTTCGGTGAGAGCTGGGTCTCATAATAGAAACGAGGACTTGTTTGAGACGAACATTGAGGGGTCGAGAAGATCTTATAGCAAAGAGCAGCCAAGAGGAGATGTTTGTCCTCGTATTGAGAAATGAGACTTCCCCAAGCTATGGGAAGTGAGGTGTGCCAGTGAGAGCCAAGCGACAGATCTACTTCAGAGGAGTCGACTGAAGAGAAGATCTGAGGTAATGGAGGCGTTCAGCATTAGAAATTGAGGAGTTGAATTACTTGAGTAGTCGCCAGAGAAGACTGGTAATGAGATGTCTGAGCAGACGAGGACGAAGCAACCGGTTGAGATGGTCATTGAGGTGGCTCGAGAGACTCCTTGAGATGACGAATGCTTGTGGAGATGAAGGCCTGAGCAGGCTTATTGAGAAAGAATTTATCTTACTCAAAGTATTCATGGTCGAGGTGCACAATTCCATGAGAGGGCAGAGAGGAGAACTATGATTAGTGAACGATGATAAAATTCCAACTCAATTATCCGGCCCGAAGGACCAAATGTTCAAAAATCGAGGGTGTTATGATTTTTAATTAAAGAGTAGTGGACTGTATTAAAAGATAATTGAGTTGGAGATGGTATAAAAACATTTATTAAGTATCATTCACAACCATAAAATGAATATGTCACCTGCATGAAGCTAATACAGTAAAAAGCAACTAATATTAACCACATCTATAAACTCAGAGAGACAATATCCAATTAAAAACAAGAGATGGTCCAGAGCAGTTCAAATGAGAAGTCACTTGATGTCAGACTTAGACGTTGAGGAGTTCAATAAATCCGATATCAACACAACGGTTACACAGTGATAGGGCAATCAATTGAAAATTGATTGCGAGAGCCTCCTTTTTCTATCAGAAAACGCGAAGGTTAAAATATTGAATTTTAAAGAGAAGACGCGAGAGTACAGAGAAATAGGCCCGAGGTGAAACTGCAATGTCTAAGTCTGATCATCAACGAGAAATCGATACATTAAATTTGAGTTGATCAATAATGTTAATGTAAGTATGAGCAGAACAAAAGTAGCACAAGTTAAATGAGAAGCACAGAATTAATGAATTTGAGAAGCACTAGAATATTAAAAATAATATGAAAAGGGCAATAAATTCTAATTAAATGAGAAGTTCGATAATAATTAATTAAATGAAGAGGACAATCATAATTAATATGAGAAGAACATAGTATAATTCATATACATTGAGATGATCTTGAAGAGTGCAAAAATTTATCAATGAATTCAGCATTTACAGAGACGAGCTGCTTACAAGTAAGCACGATTAGAACGTTCATCAGAAAAATAGAAGAAACAATTGATAAATTAAGAGAAGTCATGAGAGTACTGAGTTGAATAAATCTCTAATCGTAGATTTTGAGATGTGCTGAAGGCTGAGAAAACTAACATGCATGTTGAGTCCGATGAATGAATATAGAAGAGAAACAATGAGAGTACATATTATAAAGAGTAGACCATACCAAGTGAGTATACATGAGTGTTCGAGCAGACTTTCCAGGGTGGAGCCTAGGTCGAGGTGTATCGAGCATTATCACTGATCGCTTAACGAAACTTGAGGAGTTCATCCTGTTCTGAAGAAAACAGCTACATCCAGGGTCCATCCTGGAGAATATGAGGATTCATTCATCTGAAACTCAACAACAGTAATTAGTCATATGTACTTCGAGGTGATCAGAAGAGTTGTCATAAAAATGATTAAACTGATTCTAATAATAAAGAATACTATGAGTAGACAATGAATCAGTAATCATTTTAATTGAGATGGACTTGAGAAGTTTCAATCCTGGTGCTACATACCCATTTTCAAGTGAGAAGATCTAGAGAAGTCTGAAAATCTATATAAATTATGGAATATAATAAAATATATAGGTCTGAGACGACAATGGTTCGAGTTGAGTTGAGTGGACATTTCAATTGAGCAGTGCTCGCAAGGATTCGGAATCTATTTCTAGATTCTGAATCTCTTGCACGTGGACTAATTTCTTCAGAGTGAAATGGTCATGAAAATGGTGTAATTTATAATTTTGAGCAGTCTGAGAGTACTTTACCTTATGAGATGAACAATTTAGCACCAGGATTGATGCGAGATGACTTAAAAATTGAGAACAACTAAAAGAGGTGAACTTAAAATGAGGTGTTACAAATCACATTGATAGCAGCGCGAAGTTAATTCAACGGAGCTAACAAAGAGAATCTTAAGAAAATGTGTAATTGTGTAGTTTTTCACTTCGGAAAAACACTGAAAGTGGGGCCGCTGCGTCGTTCAACCAGCGCACCGCCGAATCGGGGTACCATACGTGGCTACCGGAGCTGGTCAGGAGCGTCGACTGGAGAGAGGTCGGAGGGGGGCTTCGCTCAATTTTTAACAATAATTTAGATTTTTTTTAATATTTTTCTGATAACTATCATGACTTGGTCTATCAGCTTTTTTCGGCTTGACGTCGGCGTCTGGGACACCCTGTATACAGGGTGGGCTTTTTGAAACGAAACAGACGAGATAACGGGCAGAATAAATTTATTTCGAAAAAGTGCTCGGACATGTCGATTTTTGTTTCGAGGGGGACAACATTTAAGGTCAAATTCACTATATCGCTTCAACCCTCAGTGTTAGAACAAAAACCCCTAAATTTTCAATAAGGAAGATGGGGGAAATTTCACCTCATTTAGAAGTCCTTCTCATCCTGAGTTCAGCATATTGGTTTTTTCTTGATTTAATTCATTGATTCTTGAAATAATGATATTTGAATTTGAAACAACTATGGTATTGTCGTCAAGCAAGCGGCTGAATCAAGCGAATTTATTCATTTATTTTGTAGATTTGATGGAACTCCATAACTGCTATACACCAGAAAACAAAATAATGTTCATTTCTCTCATCAACAATGAAAAATAAAGAAATAATTTCAATTCTTTCCGCCAAAGAATGAACCATTTTCACCTTAATTGTTGAAGAAAGTGAGAACCAATAGTAATTATTTCGTTGTCTAATGTTGACAATTAACCATTACCATCGTCACCACAAATGAATTAGTCAAATAATTGATGATTTCACATAGCATGGTTAGCGGAAAGACTGGTACTGTACGAAATTCAAAATTGAATATCTCTAAAACGAATGGATTAGATGAGAAAAAAATTAACACGCTGAATTCAGCATGAAAAGTCCTTTCAAATAAGGTATCCCTCACCCTGTATTTCCTATTCAAAATTTAGGGGTTGGTGTTCTAACACTAAGGGTTGAAGCGATATAGTTGTGAATTTGACATTAAAAGTGGTCCCCTCGAAACAAAAATCGCTGTGTCCGAGCATTTTTTCGAAATAAATTTATTCCGCCCGTTATCTCGTCTGTTTCGTTTTAAAAAGCCCACCCTGTATGTAAGTCAGTAGGTATACTTTCTTTATGATATGGTCTCTTTATGACACAATATACAAATTGATTAATGAATGAGCAAAACACTCACAGCAGGTTTCATAAAACTTTGACTTTCCAAACAACAATTTGATTGTCACTCGATACCCATATCGAAATCAATAAAGCCTCTGCATTTCTGAATATATTGAAGCAGTATCAATTGAGAATCATTGAATGGACCTATAAAGGTCATAATTTACCCTCAACGGGACATTCATGCAAGGGATGCTTTCTGAATACATCAATTAACGTGGATTAATAGTTCTCAATAATCTCAATTGACTTGCAGTAAAAAATTTTCACTGCACATGGTAGTCAGTAGTGTTTGCTGAAGTCATTGTCTTAACGGATCACTGAAAATATTATAAAACAATGAATGACCGAGTCACATGTTACAACTTTCAATACTTACGTTTCCATTTTCCTTAGTAAGGTAAGAAATTTGAATTCGGAAAAACTATTTTATTATTTGATCCACAGTTCTTCACCATTAAATTATTTTTGAACTAATATTTTTGACGTTTCACTTTCAGTTGTTTATAGTATTCACTACACATACTGTATGACTTCAGCATTATGGCTTTCACACTCCTCTTCAGAGGAACATTCACTTTTCCCACATATCTAAAGGATTGAGTTCTGTTGGAGCCCTTTCCAGGTTTTTGGGGCTCGTGATAGTGGTCGGGTTCGAGCCGCTCCTCGGCTCCTTGCCTTCGGTGGGATTCCTGATCCACCCGCACTTCCTGTCGAAGCATTTTTGTTTGTTTTTTGATGTAGCAGCGGGAAAATCTGCAAGACAGACGAACACACCCTCTCCTGAGGGGGAACAGTGTGGGGATTCTCACTCTCTTGAGCTCGAGACCCACTAAAAACCCTTAACTGCTTCTTCATAGGTTCCGGGCATTTTGCCTATTAACCAGTTGACTCTTATGGATTCTGGACTCTCACACGATCATCCTTGCGCCAAAAATCTTCTGCTCATCTTGGTGGAGGATCACCCTCGTCGTTAGAAATGCCTTCAGTACTCAAATTAATAATAGCTAAATCTTGCTTTTGACTGGGAGGGTCTTTCGACCCGGTCCAGTCTTCCAACTGATGATTCTTCTATTCTTCAGTTGTTCGAGGAACGCTACAGGACCCTCATATTGAGGAATCATCTCCCATAGATTTACCATTGAATATTTGGTCGAAATGGTGATCCATATTCCTTCTAGCCAGTATAGCAACGCCACCTCTGCTGTTAGGTCTATCAATTCTGTAGATATCGTAATTGGGAAATGCTATCCGAACGTTGGGGTTAAGTCTTGTTTCTTGGAGGGCTATGACACCCTGTCTCTTCTCTTCAATCAGTTCTTCGAATTCGGGTCTGCGGGCTCTCAATCCTTCGACGTTCCAAGAGACGATTATGAGATTGTTCTTTATCGTCGTATCAGCCATTAAATATTCTTAATAATTTGCTGCATCTTCTTCTCAATCTCTTTTTCCAGATTCTGCATCATCGTGCTGAGGAGGGTTTTCGTGAACTTATCCAGTTCCTCAGTGATTCTAGAAATTCCCTTCCTGGTTTCGGCTTTTTTGACGGTTTTTGCCTTTTCCGTCTTTTTCTCGGGTTTCTTCGTCTCTTTGACTGCTTTGGTTGCAGTTTCCTGGGATTTCTTCACTTCCGAAGAGTTTTGGGCTGGCTTCGGAGTATTTTGTGTGGGCCTCGAGCTGGTTTGGTTCGATCTTGGCGGTCTCTTGTTCTTTTTTGTGACCAATTTCCATTCGCTACATCCCTTGTAGCTGGCTGAATGTTTCCTTGTTTTCCACAAAGGACGCAAGAAGCATTATGTTCGTCATTCTTCCTGGTAAGCGTGCACTCCTTGGAGCTGTGATTACCGGAGCATTTCACGCACCTCCATGGGAATGTGCATTTGCTCTGGGCATGTCCATACCGTTGACAACGATAGCAATGTCCAGACCTGCTTTCCTTTTTTTTGGTTCGACAACACAATTCATGTTGTACAGCCTCTTGATTCCGAAGATGCCCTTATTTTGGGTTTTCATCAGTAGTAAGGGCATTGGCTTCTTAGTAATGTTCGAGGTCATCCTTAGGACCTCGGCATCAACGACACCTTGATTCTTGAGGTCCTCAAAGATCGTAGGAATATCTTAATCTATCGGTAGGTCTCTCACTACCGCGTAAATTTTCTTTTCCTCCTCTCGTTGGAGAGTGTGAAACTCTCTGTTGATTTTTTGGAGGAATTCAGTCATCCTTCGGTGATCTTGTGGAGTTTGTGGGACGATTCTAATTCCGTCCTTCACAGTTGTTGCTCTGCTATAGTTAATGCCGTTTCGCATTAACGCGTTTGAAATTGAAGTCCATTCTGACGTACCTCTCAGGGTGACTGGGGTGATTTTTTCTTTTCTCTCCACCACTGGAGTGGTTTTCTGTGGGGCTGGGGTTTCCAAGATTCTTTTTTTGTTCGAGTCTTCATTGGACGAGGAGCTATCTTTTCTCACTCTTTTGGCAGCTTGGGAAATTTTGTTTTGAGGGGTTTTGACCACCTCCATCTTCTGGTTTTGAATCGATAGGGTCACTTCCCGGACATTTTTGGAAACAATGTTCTGTTTTAGTGCTTTGGAGTGAGGACTTTTCTTATTTTCCTCCTGCAACTCGAGCCTCTGCTAGATACGCATCTATCTAGCTCATTTACCCTCGCTCTTAAACTTGCGTTTTCCTCTCTCAAAATATCGTGTTCGGACACGACACTAGCGATTTCTAACGCGTCTTCTTCCATTACGGAATCGCAGTCCAAATGATCAGACATTTTAAAATCTAATTTACAATTACTATAATACTCAAAGCAATTTGAAATGAGATTTTTCAAGACAAAAAAAATAAATCTCATGCATGAAAACAAAACTACTCATCAAAAATTTTCTACGCTATGAGGAAAATCAGGAAACAGATACGAAAAATAAGCTCACCTGATGCTTTCTGCAGAACCAACGATCTAAACCTGGACTCTGGCAGATGAACACAGACTTGGAAAGTTTCAACGAATTAAAATTCCGAAAACACATACACGTATAGAACCTACACAATCTTCACAGACGGAATCAAATATTCCGTAGCTTCGCTAGTGGGCACTTTCACTTCGACTTTCTCTTCAACTTTCACTTATACAGCTCACGTCTGCTCCTGTCAACATCTCACTCAACAGTTGTCGAAGCAGACTGTGTACTTGCGTACAGTTCTCGCCGTTCCCAGGAGTACCGCTTTCTGCATGACTATAAATATTTTCGACCAACTGAAGTTTCTTTAAGTTCTCTGGTAGTTTCTTCAGTAGTGAAATGACAATAGGAATGGTCTCGATATCTTTCAACTTCCACGGTCTCCTGGTTTGTTCCTCGAGGTCTCTGTATTTTGAAAAAATAAATAAAATAAAAAATTCTTGAACGAGAGGTTTCGTAATATTAATCGAATAAGAAACGATTTGCGTAGTCGTTTCAGGAAAGAATATCTAGCAGAACTTGTTCATATGGGAAAATCAAAATTCGGTTCTTTGAAGGTTGGCGATAAAGTCCTGGTCGAAGGTGTTGGAAACAAAAGGTTCTCTTGGCCTATGGAAAAAATTGAGGAAATATATTTTAGAAAAGATGGACCTTGCCGAGTGGCAAAATTGAAGACGTCTGTAGGATTGCTAATTCGTCCTCTCCAAAAATTATACTTATTAGAAACAGGACCATGGTGATCCAGAAAAGAAACCAGAAGACAAGCAACAAAGATCAGAAACCCATGAAGATTTTTAGTCCATTCAACAGCCAGAATTAAAGAAATCAAGATATGGGAGAATTTTGAAGAATAGAACCCCTTTAGGCCGGAGGATGTTGGGTCCATTTTTATACGTTCTTAGTTACAATATTTTCATCTAGTTATGTGAACAATTGTGGAGACAGCAGTTGTCAATTAATTAAAGGTTTGAAAGAGACTAAAAGTTACACCTTTCCTTTCGTCCGTATAACGGGCCCCAAACCGAACAGTTCAATCCTGCTTTGATAGATTTTATTAAGGGTAGAGAAATAAGAGCAGAAAGATCACCCCTACATACGATGTGAAAGGGAGGAAAAAAGAATGGGACTCCGTACAGCACGCGTGGCTGGCTGCAGCATCTACGTCGTTACGGTGACAACCTGTCAGGCCATCTACCAGATAGCTGCCAGGCAGGCCAGACATTAAATTATTATTATTAGTATCGTAGGGAGTTGGACAAATCAAAAGCTTTTTATAACTTCGTCGACGTTTCGGAACCAATGGTTCCTTTCTCAAGACTGGAAAAATTATTCTTTATTGGAGAAATGTATAAATACACGTCACAAACATAAACGTATGTGAGACGTGACAATTAATGAATTTGTTTACGTGTGCTGTAGATTAGGATTATGATCTTATTCCTGACTACGAAAAATCTGATAATTCAGTCCTAATCCATGTTATTGTTTTTAACTTTTGAGATCTTTTGCCGTATTATAACGAGGTAATGATTGTAGGATTGTTTTGTGTGTTTGTGTGTATTTATACATTTCTTCAATAAAGAATAATTTTTTCCAGTCTTGAGAAAGGAACCATTGGTTCCGAAACGTCGACGAAGTTATAAAAAGCTTTTGATTTGTCTAACTCCCTACGATACCCCTTTCATACCATAGCATGGACGAGAATACAACCGAGTCATTATTATTAGTATTATTTGAACCGGGGTCATTGTGGCTCAATTAGTCTTTCGGGAACCACGACCATGTAGATATTTTGTTCTCTTACCTACTCATTCATAGGAACCCAAGGAGGTCGTCAATAGTGTTGATAAAACCGACAACATCCTAAGGGGCCTTGGCCGTTACCTCGTGAGTATCGAGGTCCGGTTTTCCCATATGAATGGTTCTTAGGCCATCCAGCTCTATACCTTTCATACCATGTGCTTCTGATCTGCTGACTCTCTCATACGGTAAAAATTATATTTATACCGACGGGATAGTGCCCTGTCAACAATCCCACCATCACCTGAAGTTCAGCTCGTGACAGCAATAGCAATTTTTTGGTGTAGGTCGTTAAAATAATCACGAATTTCTTTGTCTGAGTAAGTCCGAAAGTGTTTCTCCATTGAGTTATTCTGTCGTTCAACTCCCATTGTTTTTCAATAAAATAGTGAATTCTTAAAGATCCGAATATCCCACTTTTGACCACACAATATTTCCTGATGTCCTTTCTATTCTGTTCATTTTCTGAATCATTGGAAAAAGAGAAACAAAACCAACAAAAAACTTCACTTCCAAATGTACTTCTTGCAAGCTATTCGAATTTATTGTGCAACTTTACGCAAGAAGAACGATAATGTTTGGAATTGACAACTAAACTTTACATAGCAGCCTAAGGTGTTTTATAGTTTTAAAAAGTTTGTTATAGTTGGATTTTGCCGAAATTTTAAATGAAAATAAAATTAGCAATATCGTCTGTTTCTCTGAGTTCCCTATTAACATTATTCTCATATCTAATGGTCACATTTTTAGTTTCCATTTTTCTTTACGAAATATTAAGTATACTCCATTCACATTGATATAATAATAATTATATTAGGTATTTATTGGTACCTTAAGACATTTCAAATGTCAAATGAAAAATAGAAGAATGAATTTTCGGGAACTTATTTTACGATGACATTAATCGAAAATTCTGTAGTAAACTTTTCGCATTAATTCACTCGAACATAAAATTTTCAAATGCCACCACTTTTTTGGGTCTCCCAATAGAAGGAAATTCTTTGTCATCCTCTTCATTCACAATCTTTCTGATGGTGGAAATATTCAGCTGAAATTAAGTCGTTTCGATTCAGATGATACATTATATAAATTAGGGTGACCAGACGTCCGTCATTGTGACGGACAGTACGTCAATCGTCCAAGAAGTCCGTCATTGGAAAACGTCCGTCAAAATGTCCGTCAAAATCTTGAATTTAATTCAGTATTTTTCTCAAGATTATTTGAGATGGATAATAAAAAAAGAAAGTGCAAATTTACGGAAGATCTTTCAAAAGAATTTTTGGGTCAATTCAGATTGCATTTGGAGAAAGGCTAGCAACGCCTGAAGCCCTCTTCTCATTCCACAGTGTAATGCACCATTAGATTAATATTATTAAATTTTCGTTTTTGCGTTGTGATAAACTCTCATTGTTTCTCTATTTTCAATAGTTGTAGGAAACTGAGTAGCTGGAAGCATATACAGGTTGAGTCCTAGACTCGTATCAAATATTTTACAGTAGATTCTCTAGGTCCAAAGAAAAACTTTTTCCTTTACCATTCTTTTCGAATCGGCTCGGTTTAAAAGATGAAAATGAATTTCGGAAAATAGTTGTCGAGTAATTTGACGTTCAAAAATAAAAATATTTGTGAAATTCGAAAAAGTGGGTACTTTGACCGAATGCAACTCTTTTTGAAGGTTCCGCAGGAGTGTAGTGTCACACAGATTCATTTAGTTATTCTGAAGGTAATTTTGCTTTTGCAGGGGTGGCACAGCTCATAATGAAAACATAAAATGGCTATATCTTTTTATCAGGGCTAAATCGGAAAAAATGGTACAGAAAAAAAGTGTTTCTTTTGACCTCTAGAATCTACTGTTGAAATATTTTTACGATTCAAAGATGATTCGCTCTGCATATATAAAAATACATATACACATTCCCCAGGTCCGTCCGTCATTGAACTGGGGATATTTTGGTCAGCCTATATAAATTCTCTTACATTATATATTCGCTACCGTCTGACGTATTGTGGATTTTAGAATATCAGGGTATAACTATTTGAATGAGCGAACCTGAATTCTAAATAGCACTTCCTGAAACCCGGTGTCTTTTTTCAATGACTTTCGGCATTATCGTAATAAAAATTGATATTAATTGCGACAACGGCGCATATGAAATAATTTTCACAAGTTTTTGTAACAAGAAAGGAGTAAGGTTGACACTCATGAAATGTCGTTAATGACATAACGCCGTTACCACAACTAATATAAATTTTTATTACGAAAATGCCGAAAGTTATTAAAAACGAGACAGGGTTTCAGAATTATATTATTTATAATTAAATAATTATTATATTAATTAAATAATACCTTCGACGTATAGCAGATCACCATAAACTTTAGTGTCCTAGTCAAAGCTTCATTTATTGCCCATAATTTAAATTTTTGTAAATTTCTTATAAATTGCAAATAAAAATATAGCAAATCCAACAGTGTTTATCATTGATATCAATTGATTCCAAGAATTTTTAGATTACAACTAACATCCTGATCAAAAAACAAAACCTTTTTTTTGTTTTGTCGCTCAGGATGTTTGTTTTCTGATAGTAACAAAGTCGATATTGAAATTTAATACAAGGAATAGAATTCGAATTTCGCGCCCCTCAATAAAAAAAACAGAAAACTGTTATTAAAAATTATTTCTGTATTGATAGTACGTTTTCAGCGCCATCTCATTGTCAAGCGTGTTTACACTGGCCAAAATGTAGTCGACAACCTGAAGTTATATGTGATAGACTGAATTGTTTCGAAGTCTACGACAATTATGAATTTTTTAAAGGATTCATACTATCGAAAAGATGCTTTTCCAGCTCGTTCTCTAGCATTTTTGAAGAAAAAGAGCATTTGATCGCTCATCCAACAGGAAGGTTTAATAAAAAAGTTCCAAATTGCTCAATTGTAAGAATATTTATGTTTTTTGCTAAGTGTACAAAAATATTAGGTACTCACAAGATATTCATCGAATGGCAAAATTTGAACTAGTATCTGAAGGAATCGATCTTATTTTGAATTTCTGTAATTTTCTGATTGAACTATGTTCTGTTTATTTTAACGAATTCAGACAAATGTCATATCTTTCAATCAAATAACCTACTTTTAGATCAAATCATTCAGTTATTTCTACCAACATTATAACCATCATCATTCATCATTGCTGTATCCCGTTACCGGGAATAAATCTACAAAAAGAAGAAGGACAGAAAAAAAAAAAAAAAAAAAAAAAAATTCGAAAAGACTTGTAACTTCTTAGTGCTAGTTGCGACTGTGTGCCCTCCTGTGACTAAAGAGACCCAACCGTGACCTGCAGATCCTTCCACACTCAGGGCATGGATAGTCTCCAACCAGATCTGGCCGCCGCTGTATCCTTCTCGATTCTCCATTATAACTGTGGACCAAAGACCTCCACTGTGACCTGTCTAACGCAAGTTGTTCCCAGTTATGATTAGCATTAACTGATTTTAGGGATTGATGTAGTGTATCCTTAAACCGCTTATACTGTCCTCCTGGTTTCCGGGCTCCCTCAGTGAGTTCGCCGTATAGAGCTATTTTGGGGAGTCTTGTGTCTTGCATCCTCAGAATGTGGCCGCTCCATCTGAGTCGGGCCCTCGTTACTTGAGTCTCAATTGTTGTACAACTCGCGCGCTGCAAGACTTCTGCATTCGAAACTTTGTGGAACCATCTGATGTGCATTATCTGTCTTAGATGACGTTGCTGCGTCTGTTCAAGCTGTTTAATATGTCGCCTGTAGGGAGTCCAGCTTTCGCTTCCGTAAAGAAGCGTTGGGAGGACCACTGCTCTGTAAACAGCTGTCTTGGTCTTCAGATTGAGGTCGTGATTCTGGAACACTCTGTCCTTCAGCTTCCAGAATGCCCGTGATGCCGAATTGATACGGTTGTGTATTTCCGTGTCAAGGTTAGCCCTAGTATTTATGAAGCTTCCCAAGTATTTGAACTGCTCGACCTGTTCTAGAGTTTCATTGTCCAGGCTGATATCTGTTTGAAGGCTTTCTGGCGGACTTACCAGGATTTTGGTCTTGTCAATATTGAGTCTAAGGCCTAAAGCTTCGTATATATGTTTATAGGTGTCCATCATTATCTGTAGATCCTCTGAGCTGCTAGCGATGAGTGAACAGTCGTCTGCATATTGAAGTTCCGTGATAAACTTGGTACGGGTTTTTGCTCTGAGGCGCTTCAGGTTAAACAGGCCTCCATCAAATCTGAATCTTATCCCAACACCTCTTACGGGCATGCTCATGTCAGCAATTATCGATACAGCTATGGCGAAAATATTGAACAGTAAAGGCGCTAATACGCAGCCTTGTTTTATTCCAGAGTTGGTTGAGAAATGGTCGGTTGTAGAGCCATTATGCTGTATTCTAGCGGTGTTGTTGGTATGAAGGCTTTTACACACTGCTAGGAATTTTTCGGGTACTCCTAGACGTGCCATGATTTTCCAGAGAGCTCTCCGATTCACCGAGTCGAATGCCTTGTTTAAATCGATGAAGGCTGTATAAATCCTTGATTGTTGTTCACGGGCCTTTTCTTGTAGCTGTCGCAGTGTAAAAATTAGGTCCACCGTACCTCGATTTGGTCGAAAGCCGCACTGGGATTCAGGTAAAAGCCTCTCTAAGAGTGGAACCAGACGATTAGCCATAATCTTCGAGAGAATTTTACCGGCCACATTAAGCAACGATATGCCCCTGTAATCGAACCGAGGGTTACGGAACCCTTCATAATAATATTATTGTTGAACTCAAAGTAAAAGTTAATATATTATTATTAATTATATTTATATAATATTATATAATTATATTTAATTATATTTATATAATAAAAGATTGCCTTTGACAGAGAATTGGACGTAGATTTCGGATATGGCGAACAAGCTGATTTACAAACGATTTATTTCGCTACAGTTTCGGATCCAATTTGATCCTTCTTCAGGCTGCAATAAAAATTCAACATATAAGGAAAACCGAGACAAATCAAAGCTACTATCTCTCTTTCATCAATCATGTGATTGTAGCTTTGATTTGTCTTGGTGAGTCTACCCCTGTATTCAATAATCTGATTTCCTTATATGTTGAATTTTTATTGCAGCCAGAAGAAGGATCAAATTGGATATGTAGCGAAATGAATCGTTTGTAAATGAGCAAGTTTGCCTTGTTAACTATCGATTGGTGGTAACCTAACCGGAATCTTTAACCATTGATTGTAACACCGGACGATAGAGTTATTCGTTTTTGCACTTTCTCATTGTACTGTCGATGTGCCGATAGCCAAAAACTCGGTGAATATTGATTAAAAGGCTACGCAGTGATCTCTGAAAGACATTTTAGGACTTTTGAGAGTTCAATGGGGCTACATCCGTTCCAAACTGTTCTCTAGTTATCCTTCCTTTTATGATGCTCATTCAGATCTGTAGGTCACGGTTGGATCTCTTCAGTCACAGGGGGGCACACGGTCGCATGTAGCCCTAAGAAATTATAAATTTGATCGCACCGATATACCGGTTTTTTAGTCTTTTTAGATAGATTTATTCTCGGTGACGAGATTCAGAAATGAATGAATGAATGTATACATTTGCTCTCTATTTGTAAAAGCTCTCCTTTTCACTGGCTACCTACTCCAAGTAGGTAAAGTTAGTAAAGTTAGTAAAGTTTCTTATCATTATATAATCTGTTTCAGATAAACCCCATATATGTACTTTCTCTTAGTAGTATCCACCTACTTCTACAATAATGCGAAGAAATTTTTGGAATATATTTTATATGATCTCTTATGAAATTTTTCACTTGTTCACTCTTTTTGTGGAATGGACTTTTTTGCCGCGCTTATCGGCTTCGGTGGTACTACTTTCTTTTGTCTTCTCGATCACAGTTCTTACCATTTTGTATGATATATTCAGAGTTGACAAAAAAAACTTTTGGCAAACTTGATGGGTTTTTGATCTGGTGTCAATTTATAGATATATGTAACGTTTCTTCGTAGTATTAGAACTACAGCATCGCTTTTTTGGGGTACAAGTCATATGTTTCGAGATAAATGACCATCTCAATCGTTGCGGGTTTAGTTCCAGGAACCTCCTCAAAATATTTTTTCGTTGCACTTATAATGGCAGTGGCAATCCTGCTTTTCTTTTTCCGCTCTGAATGAAATATTATTTGCCCTTGAATCGTTATTTCTTTCGAATATTACGTTCCAATGTTGGATTCATTTTCCTTTTCCGAGAAATAATTTTATCTCCAACATTTTCAGTTTTTCTGTATGAATGTCTTTAGTGTTCTTATTGAATCCTGGATCTGTATAATCTGTATAATTTTTTTGATCAGTGATTTCTTTTGAAATCCATTGATTTCGACTTGTATTTTATTGCATATAATTCAGAGAACTCATATTTGATATAGATTTGAAGAAAGGTACATATTTGAAAAATCATCAGAAAAACCACGATGACACATAACCTAAAATCAAATGAAGGCTGTTCATTTCAAATTGACGCTTGCTTGCATCCCCACCCCTTATCGATACCCGCTGCAATCGCAGCGACACCTATCCTACGTTTCCCGTTTTCGGGGACACATTTTTAGTACGTCGATCGTTCTCCTTCTCTCTACTCTCCATAGTCATCGTTATCAGCTAAATCAGAGTTCTTGCACTGACCGGCAGACTCAGCAATTTCCGTTATTTGGTAGTCAGTACATTCTGCAGAATAGAAAAAATCACAAGTTATATTTTTTCCCAACTTCCCAATTCATCAACAATAATTAATATCTTTCACATTGATTGAAAGCTCAAAAAACGCTGTCAGCAGAGATGATGAACAGGGGCTTATAAACATTTTTATGTTCGACTGCATCATAAACACTTCATTTATGAATTCGTTTAGTGTCCATAATTGACTACTTTATTGGACACCACTTTATTGGACTCAACTGTCACTATCATTCTGTCAAGTAAATATACTAGATGCGAATAATACTTTATTCAAGGAAGAAGAATTGATAACTATTCTAAGCATTAGTGTGGTAGTGAATATTAAAAACACATTCTTTGTTATCATAAAAATGCATGCCTGAGGAAGTCGAGCTCGATGTGGAAGCACAGTTTTCGATCTGCAATACACTTGATCAACTACTTCCTGGCCCAATATTCTGGTGACAACACTTATTTTAGTACTTTCTGATTCATCTATGTAGTCCATAGCGAAGAAACTTTGTGAGCTTTCAATTCACTATTGAATAAGCCAGAATACTGTCTTCTGTTGATTTTACAATTTCCTTCGTTTTACAACACTTGTTATAGGCCGCATACATATTTTCATAAGCACTTTTAGATTTAGTGGGTAAGAAAGATTCTTTGTCGCTTACGGCTAAATTTTCTACGTTTTCTTCTCAAGCACTATCCATTTTTTGGATTATTATGACGTTTGTCGCAGAATTAAGGAAGTAACAACTGTACAACTGTGTTTACTGAGGTTGCTAAGGTCGCTGGTTACTTAGGTAGGAAAATCAAAAGCACACTTAATGTTTTTCAGTAATAAGCCATTTTGGAAAATACAATTTCTGCATTGCAGTCGAACATAAAGCTTTGTATGCAACTCGTACATAATTAGGCTTCATGGACTTGCCCAAATTATTGTCTCGTCCATAAAGACCTAATTTATGTACTTGTTTCATAAATGGCTATTACAGTATTTGTAATAATTTTCTTAAATCGTTTGGACAGAAAGTCATCCACGTGGTTTACTTATGGATCAAAATCAGAAAGGGGCACCGGCATAGGCGTATATGGACCTAAACTGAGGATCTCTAAAGCTTTGGGAAGTAAACCTTCTATTTTACAGTACGAGACACTGGCTGTTCACGTATGCGTTCAGGAGTAGGTATCTTGAAATACTTGAAGAAATTATACATCGGAGCCTATTAGATTATTTCTGCCTAAATCTCCACACTGGAAGATTTGTTCTCGGTGGACGACAAAATTTATTCTGGAAACCATTTCCGATGAACATTAATTTTAGAAAAAATATAACAATATATAACTTTTTATTATATTGGAAAAATATAATTGATTGACTGCTAATACTCGAATTCATTACTCATCAGAATGTTAGCCTCCTTGGTTCAAATGACCACGAGCCGCCACTGGGTCAGAGGATCGTGCCTGTTTCGCGGTTTTGTCTGCAGCGTCATTTCCTTCAATACCCACATGAGATGGTATCCAAATTATGGTCGTGGAGATATTTTGTGTATGACTGTAAAACGCCTAACCTGTATTTTCTTAACCAAAAGCTAACCTTCGATTGTGAAATCGGGCCTAAGGGTACCACCCATAGGATTTCAATCCATAATCTCTAAATCTTACACCAAGGAAGGAATTTTTATCAGGAGACTCTTCTGGAACAATTAGATTCGAGAAAAAAACGAAGACAGGAAAATGAAATGATACAATTCACTTTCGATAATTATATTCTGAAAAACTTATTTAGAGATACCAAGTTTGAGTTGAGCCGGAATCGTTTGCTCCAGTAAAAAAATATAAGCTAAACAATGTGTTGTTGAATTTATTATATGTATACTATTCCACATGCTGATGGAAAAGTAAATCAAATTCATTTATTTATTTTTCTGTTCACCTATTGACCAGACCAGTCTCATTTCTTTGTGCATCGTTTCCATGCAGATACACGAGTTCCGAATAAATATAAATTATTTATGGATTCAAAAATATTCCGGAAAAAACAGCGATCTCGATATTCGGGGGAAATCAACAAAGAGTATCGATCTAGTGTCACATTTATGCCTGTCTGCCCTTTAAATATTTTGTGATACAACATTGTGGAAACCTGAATAATTGTGAACCATTAATATAAAAAATAAATAACCTGCCACGTTTCGGGAATTTGGCCGAATATTAAATGGCATATAAGCTATTCATTTCCGTACAAGGATTTCTATATCATTTTACAGTTATGCTTTTCCTTCTAAATATGGAGTGATTATCATGCATATTTGGAGTACTTTCATTACAAATACAAACTACACTGCAAGAAATTTGTATCAACCCTCAAAAAAATTTTGATTAACCCAGATCTAAGATATCCATATTGAATAGGCTATAGCAAGCATTTTAATCAGTAGAATAACTTCCTTAGGCAACCGTCCGGGATGTACCCACTTTCCGGACACTTTTTCTTTGAAAAAGTAGCATATTCCGGCCTAGTCCGGGTAGTACATACTTCCTCATACCAGGTGGAACGTACACGAATAGGCAGAACAATGAATCGATTCATCAGCTTTAGAAACGGGCTTCGAACAGCTGTGGCAGGATGGCATGTCGTATGAAAATTTAACAGTTGATGTGAATAAGTCGGAACGTGTATGGAGCGACGAAGAGATGAGAGCTGGCGACAGATGTATCACGGATTAGAGATAACTTATTTTCACACAGATGAAACTTTGAGATCTCAGTAGAGTCTCATGTCCTTCGAATACCTACGAACTTATGGAGCTTGCCTAGTGACACCTTGTAGGCACTAGGTGGAAAAAGTAACTAAAAATAAGTGTTTCTTATCTTGAATTTACATGGCTGATTTTCATATATGTTTTGTAAAAAATTATTCTGAAGTAATAATTTAAGGACACTTTACATGCAACTAAACTCTTGTAAGACGATTTGAAGATTCACAAAAAATAAATAAACTTGTATTATTTCAACATATCTGATTTGGAAATACGTTATTAAGGTAACTTAACTATAATAAAATCATTTCATCAGTCAGACAAATAATAGTGACTAAATATTCATTAAACATGATATTATTCAGTCGAGAATATTAGCGCGAGAGCACTATACAAGTTTCAGAGTGAGTGAGACATCTACGGTAACTCAGTTCCCTTTCTTAAGAGGAGTTTATACCACAGAACTTTTCCGCCATCCGTATAAGGCGTAAAGGGAAATAGACTACCAGAATGTGGGGTGTTGTCAGAACACTTGAACGATAAGTAAGAGCTACGGATACTACAATAGCCTCCACTTTCGTAGAACAGATGGCAGCACCTCCAAAAGTTAATAAAATGAATGAATATTTGTTCTTCAATGAAAAATTTTTTTTACTTCTGACGAATAAAACAATTTGTCTTTCCGAGGTGACGAACTGATTGAATTAAATTTTAATGAAAACCTCATGTAAATACACTCACTTTCAAAAGTTTTGCACCCCCCCCTGTAGTGGAGATAAAATAATCAAGATTCACAACAAATTGTTACTGACAACAACAGAAACTTGTTGACCACCAAATAAAACGATAACATTACGAAACAAAAAATGTTCTTGTGTTTAAATATCGATTTTGTCAAATGTGTGCCTTTCTGCGGATCAGTAGTTTTTCGTTTTGAGTACCGGTTAGTTCAAAAACTGTGTAATATGCCCAGAAACGAGTTGTCTGAGTTTGACAGAACTAGAATTATTGCTCTCTGGCAAGAAGGGCTCTCACGCCATCAGATAGCCAATACACTGAACATTATTCGAAGCACGGTTAGCAAAACGATTAGGCGCTATGAGGAAACTGGTGGAGTGCATAGAAGACCTCGAAATGGTGGCCCTCGTGTTACCACGATTCGGGAAGATCGGTATATTGCCCAATCAGCCCGTAGAAATAGGTCAGTGACGGTACCAACACTCAGGTCGGAATTCCAAAGAGCCCACAACCGTGTAATTTCATGTGCTACAATTCGTAGAAGAATTTTAACATCAGGATTGCGGTCCAAAAGGCCTCTAAGAGTTCGTTTATTAACTGTTCGTCACCGAACCGTTCGTCTGCAGTGGTCGCGAGCTCATCAAAACTGGCATTTAGAAGAATGGAGGAATGTGCTATTTACAGATGAGTCACGGTTTGGGTTAGTAAGTGATGACTACCGCTTAAGAGTTTGGAGGGAACCAGGATGTCGAAATAGACCTGAGAGAGCTATTCAAGTTGCTCCTTTTCGCGGTGGCACTGAAATGTTTTGGGGAGGCAAAATGTTTGGAAGAAGAACGCCACTAATTCACATATCGGGGACGATGACTGGTGCATATTGCCTCGAAAATATCATAAATCCTGTAATTATACCCATGGGTAATGAATTAGAGGCTCAATTTATCTTTATGGACGATAATGCCAGGCCACATCGCACTAGAGGTGTTCAAGAAGCCCTGGAAAACCAAAACATTATCAGATTAGAATGGCCCGCGATGTCTCCTGACATAAATCCTATAGTGCATATATGGGATCATGTCTCCAGAGCCGTTTTCCGTCGAAATAATCCACCACGAAATTCACAAGAACTTATTGTAGCTGTTACCGAGGAATGGATGAATATTCCGCAGGAAATAATCAATAATTTAATTTTTGGAATGCCTAGACGAGTGAATGCATTGCTAAGCAGCAGAGGCTCGAATACTGCATATTAGTTTGCTCTTTTATTAATTAACTTTTAATTTTCCGTTCAAATTTAATTTTTGTTTTTGCAATTTTTGATTCCTAATTTGTATTTGTTGTTTCAACTTCATATTTCTATAAAATGAAATTGATTTCATTTTATTTCTGTAAGAGCCTTTCATTATCCTTGAACCCGAGGGTATAATTTTTTTTCAAAGTTTGAGATAGCCTTAATAATTAGGGGGTGCAGGACTTTTGAAAGTGACTGTATGTAAATTATAGTGGTTTCTGACTTGAGATATTTATTTCCTCTTTTTCAATTGACCACTTCAACGGTGTAGACCCCTCTTAAGGGGAAGCAGTATATACGATTCGAGATCGAGACGATCCACATTGGTTGCTTTACTGATGCTACCCCAAATACGAAAATGTGTCATATCTTTGAGCAACAGCCTGAATTATCATATATCGAATACTGCATTTTCAGACTTCAGAATTGAAAAATGGAGAATTATCATTGTTGAAACTTTGCAGTAACACTATATCAGATACTGCATTTTTGAAATGCAGAATTATCAATACAGAAACTGTGCAGTCACTGCATATCAAAAACTGCATTTTTGAATGCAGAATTATAAATACAGAAACTGTGCAGTCACTGTATATCGAAAACTGCATTTTTAAAATTCAGTTTCATCAATACAGAAACTGTGCAGTAACTGTATATGAAATACTGCATTTTTTTAATGCAGAATTATCAATACAGAAACTGTGTAGTCACTGTATATCGCAAACTGTATTTTGAAAATGCAGAATTATCAATACAGAAACTGTGCAATCACTGCATATCGAAAACTGCATTCAAAATGCAGTTTCATCAATACAGAAAATGTACAGTAACTGTATATAAAAAATTGAATTTTTTAATGCAGAATTATTAGTACAGAAACTGTGCAGTCACTGTATATCCAAAACTGCATTTAAAATGCAGTTTCATCAATACAGAAAATGTACAGTAACTGTATTTGAAATACTGCATTTTTTTAATGCAGAATATAAGCGCGAGAACACTATGCAAGTTTCAAGTGAGTGAGACATCTACGGTAACTCAGTTCCTTTTCTTAAGAGGAATTTATACCAAGGGACTTTTCCGCCATCCGTATAAGGCGTAAAGGGGAAAAGACTACCAGAATGTGGAGTGTAGCCAGAATACTTTAACGATAAGTAAGAGCTACGGATATTACAACAGCCGCCACTTTCGTAGAAAAGATGGCAGCACCTCCGAAAGTTAATAAAATGAATGAATATTTGTTCTTTCCCAACAAACACAATATACAGCAACTGCACAAATACTGCACTACAAGTGCCACCAGAATGCAGCACAGAGATTGCTGTACTGAAACTGCACAGTTTCTGTATTGATAATTCTGCATTTCCAAAATGCAGTTGTTGATGTACAGTAACTGCACAGTTTCTGTATTGATAATTCTGCATTTTCAAAACGCAGTATTTGATGTACACTAACTGCACAGTTTCTGTATTGATAATTCTGCATTTCCAAAACGCAGTTTTTGATGTACAGTAACTGCACAGTTTCTGTATTTATAATTCTGCATTTTTGAAACGCAGTTTTTGATGTACAGGGTGGGCAAATTTCGATGTTTTAGCACTACAGCTTTTAAACCAGAGGAGATAGACAAAATCTGATACCCCATTCTCGTTCTCTTTTTCTAAGAAACTAACAAGAGTAGTAGTCATTTTTGGCCACCTTCTTTTGTTCAGGAGTTATAAGCGAAAATTGGAAAAATGGCTATTTAGAAATAAATTTATATCTCCGCTAATACTGATGATAGAGCTCTGAAATTGAAACATTATACAGGCACTTTTTTACGTAGAATCTAGTGGCGTGCTCGCCTTTTTAGCAGGATTTTTAATTACGAAGCTACGACCCAAAGATATGTTTTTTTAAATGGGAACACTAGTTTTCTGTGCAATTTTTTGAAAGCTTAATTTTTACTGATTCCAAAAATATATAACATCATATGGTTTGTATCAATATAAATAATAGAAAATGTTCAAAAACACTTTTTCCCAATATTTCTATGGTTTCAACTTTTGACGAGCACAGAAAAATAGAGTTTCCTATAACAAAAGCAGTCTCCTTCCGGCAATGTCATTCTTTCTATGCTTTTAACCAATTTTACAAAATTTGAATCAAGATATATTTCATAAATTTTTATAATAATGAAAGGACTTATAGAAGGAGACAGTGGTAATCATACGATGCTTTATTTTTCTATGCTCATCAAAAGTTGGAACCATAGAAATATCGAGAAAAGAGGTTTTTGACCATTTTCTATTATTTATATTGATACAAACCCTATGATGTTATATATTTTTGAAAACAGTAAAAATTAAGCTTTCAAAAAATTGCACAGAAATCTAGTGTTCCCATTTAAAAAAACATAACTTTGTGTCATAGCTTCGTAATTAAAAATCCTGGTAAAAAGGCGAGCACGCCACTGGATTCTACGTAAAAAAGTGCCTGTATAATGTTTCAATTTCAGAGCTCTATCATCAGTATTGGCGGAGATATAAATTTATTTCGGTATCGCCATTTTTCCAATTTTTGCTTATAACTCGAAAACAAATGAAAGTGGCCAAAAATTACTACTACTATTGTTAGTTTCTCAGAAAAAGAGAACGAGAATGGGGTATCAGATTTTGTGTATCTCCTCTGGTTTAAAAACTGTAGTGCTAAAACATCGAAATTTGCCCACCCTGTACAGTAACTGCACAGTTTCTGTATTGATAATTCTGCATTTTCAAAATGTAGTTTTTGATGTACAGTAACTGCACAATTTCTGTATTGATAATTCTGCATTTTCAAAATGCAGTTTTTGATGTACAGTAACTGCACACTTTCTGTATTGATAATTCTGCAGTTTTTGATGTACAGTGACTGCACAGTTCCTGTATTTATAATTCTGAATTTTCAAAACGCAGTTTATGATGTACAGTAACTGCACAGTTTCTGTATTGATAATTCTGCATTTCCAAAACGCAGTTTTTGATGTACAGTAACTGCACAGTTTCTGTATTTATAATTCTGCATTTTAGAAACGCAGTTTTTGATGTACAGTAACTGCACAGTTTCTGTATTGATAATTCTGCATTTTCAAAATGTAGGTTTTGATGTACAGTAACTGCACAATTTCTGTATTGATAATTCTGCATTTTCAAAACGCAGTATTTAATGTACAGTAACTGTACAGTTTCTGTATTGATAATTCTGCATTTTTCAAAATGCAGTTTTTGATGCACAGTGACCGCACAGTTTCTGTATCTACAATTCTGCATGTCAAAAGTGCAATATTCGAAATACAGTTAGGTACTGCATAGTTTCTGTATCGATAAATCTGCATTATAAAAATGCAGTTTTTGACATACAGTGACACCACAGTTTCTTTATTGATATTTCTGCATAAAAATGCAGTATTTGATATACAGTTACTGTACATTTCCGGTATCGATAAAACTCCATTTTAAAAATGCAGTTTTAGAAATACAGTGACTGAACAGTTTCTGTATTGATATTTCTGCATAAAAAATGCAGTATTTGATATACAGTTACCATACATTTTCGGTATCGATAAAACTCCATTTTAAAAATGCAGTTTTTGATATACAGTGACTGCACTCTTTCTGTATTAATACTTCTGCATACAAAAATGTCGTATTTGATATATAGTTAGTTACTGTACACTTTCTGTATTTATAATTCTGCATTTCAAAAGTGCATTATTTGAAATACAGTGACTGTATAGTTTCTGTATCGATAATTTTGCATTTCGAAAATGCAGTTTTTGTCATACAGGGACTGCATAGTTTCTGTATTTATGATTCTGCATTTAAAAATGCAGTATTTGATATTTAGTTACTATACAGTTTCTGTATTGATAATTCTGCATTTTAAAATGCAGTTTTTGATATGCAGTGACTGCGCAGTTTCTGTATTTGCAATTCTTCATTTAAAAAATGGAGTATTTGATATAGAGTAACTGCAAAGTTTCAACAATGATAATTCTCCATTTTTCAATTCTGAAGTCTGAAAATGCAGTATTTGATATACAGTAAGTGCACAGTTTCTGTAATGCTGCAATGCGTTCAGTGTAGGAAGGTTCAATTGGTAGAGTACGTTATTGACGATTATGCCCGAAAGGTCTGTCCTTTGTTGGAAGTTGGAACGTTTAACGTTAGTCGTTGGGCGTTATGAAGGTTAAAGAGACAATTCATAAACAGATTTAATTTAATAATTGAAGACTCCTTTCATTACCAAAATATGGATTATATTGTAGCGGCGTAGTTGTACCCATGGTAGCACAATACTTCATCTCACCATGGTAGTACCAGAGGTAGCCAAACGATGGCATCAGATGAAGAAATGGATGAATTACTAGCGACTACTGAAATAGACAAGCCAACATCGCCAAATGCAATCAGGGAAATAATTAGAAGTTTGAAGACGAGGAAAGCTCCCGGAAGCGATAAAATAACGAATGTTATGTTAAAGAAATTACCTAGAAAATGTATAACCGCTCTAACAAATATCGCGAATGGAATTATGAGGACAGAACACTACCCAGAAAAATGGAAAACAGCGGAAGTCATAGTATTCAATAAACCATTCACAAAACTACAGACCGATAAGTCTACTGTCGGCGTTAGGAAAAGTAGTAGAAAGAATTATCGCCACGAAGCTAAATGAGGAAACCGAAAATAACTGAAATTAATACCACCAGAACAGTTCGGATTCAGAATATCCACGATATTCCGAAAAATCCAAGAACTATGCTAACGTTATATGCTGACGACACAGGCATAGCAACTCAACACCGCAACCCAGAAGTAATAGAAGGAGTTCTACAAGAGACGATTGACGAAACAAATGACTGGTGCATAAAGTGGAAAATCAAGCTCAATGGACAAAAGGGCCAAGCAATATTACTACAGAAGAGAAGACCCACAACGAAACTGGAAGTTGACGGCGAAGAAATCGACTGGAAAAATGAAGCCAAATATTTAGGAATAACGCTTGACAAAGAACTTACTTGGAAAAGTCATATCAAACAAGCAATCGACAAAACGAAAGCAACCATAAATAGACTCTATCCTCTGATAGGAAGAAGAAGCCACATGTCGAACGAGACAAAATTGAAGATAATCAAAGCCGTTGCTAGGCTTCAACTGACTTATGGATCAGTTGCCTGGGGTTTCGCGGCAAAGAGCCATATCAAAAGAATTCAGGCCACTCAAAATAAGCTGCTACGATGTGCAATAGATGCAACTTGGTTTGTCAGGAATAGACAGATTTAAAGGGGCTTGAAATGGGAAACCATAACGGAATTCATGAACAGAAAAGCAGAGAAACTATTCGAAACAGCGAAAGACCATCCGAATCAAGAGCCCAGGAGACTAGTGGAATACGGCCCAGAGAAAGACAAAAGGAGAATGCGAATTCACCGAAGGAGACCAATGATCAATTAAAAAGAGATTAAAATAACAACAGAAACTTATATAATAGAAAAATTCAATAAAGTGTTAATCCCATAGAGGATAAACACATAAATCCCAGCACGATAGTGTGCGAGAAAAAAACCGACTAAGAGATGAACGGTTTATAGGTTTATAGGCAGATGCCCGGAACAAAAATTCAAGAAGCAGTTAATGGTTTTTAGTGGGTCTCGAGCTCAGGAGAGTGAGAAACCCCACACTTGTTCCCCCTCAGGAGAGGGTGGTTCGTCTGATTTGCAGATTTTCCCCCTGCTACACCAAAAAAAAAGCTGCTTCGGCGATTGTCGTAGGTAGCTTCTAGGGTTCATTATGTTACTGGCTAACGATATAGTTACTGCACAATGACTGCTGCACACAAAGTGCAGCTTGCCGTACAGTTCTTGCACAGCTATTGTTGCATTCAAAGTGCAGCTTGCTGTACATTTTTTACACAGTGACTGCTACAATTGAAGTGAAGCTTGCAGAGCTTGCTGTACATTTTGAACACAGTGACTACTGTATATAAAATACAGCTTGCTGTACAGTTTTTGCATAGTGACCAAACTGCATATAAAATTTAGCTAGCTGTACAGTTTTTGCACTTAACTGTTGCATTTGAAGTGTAGCTTGCTGTACAGTTTTTGCACAGTGACCACTGCATTCAAAGTGCAGCTTACTGTACAGTTTTTGCATTGTGACTACTGCATTTAAAGTGCAGCTTGCTGTACAGTTTTAGCAACTTAACTTCCGCATTTGAAGTGCAGCTAGCTGTGCAGTTTTTGCAAAGTGCACACTGCATTTAAAGCACAAATTGCTGTACAGTTTTAGCACGTAACTGCTGCATTTGAAGTGCAGCTTGCTGTAGAGTGAATGCAATACCATCGCTGTTTTTAAAGTGCAGCTGTGGCTGTATATCAACTGCAGTTTGTACTGTACAGTAACTGCACAGTCCACCGGGACATATACGGTCTTTTTTGGTGCAGTTACTGCATTACCGTCACTGCAGTCAAGTGAAGCAACGATGTGAAGTTTTTGTACAGTGATTGGATTTCAGTGCTTGCTGGGTCAATGAAAAATTTTTTTTTACTTCTGACGAATAAAACAATTTATGACTTTCCGAGGTGACGAACTGATTGAATTGAATTATAATGAAAACCCCATGTAACCATGTAAATTATAGTGGTTTCTGACGTAAGTTATTAATTTCCTCTTTTTGAATTGACCACTTCAACGGTGTAGACCCCTCTTAAGGGGAAGCAGTACATACGATTCGAGATCATGACGATCCACATTGGTTGCATTACTGATGCTACTCCAAATACGAAAATGTGTCATATCTTTTAGCAATAGCCTGAATTACGTACTGAGTCAGTTGAAAAGTAGAAATTACCACGTGAGAGGTAATATTAGGAATATTGAATAATTTTCAATTATTCCTTAATTTCAGCGTAATTTTGGCATATATCGCTATGAAAATCTTTACAATTTATAACAAATTGAATCGTCAATGTCACCCGTCGTTATTTTTATCGACATACGTCGAAAAACCGTCGAAAAATTATTGTGAAAACAAGTTTCATTGACACTAAAGTTCAAGTTTTTTTTCTCATAAAAAACAACTAAATTGGAAAAAAAAGAGACGGGGTGACATCAAGACGTCCTTTAACTTCAATTTAAAAAAAAATCAAAGCTTCAAGTGAGAAATTGGAAACGTAAATTAGGAACTAGTGAATGCCGTTTTTGATTGAATGGAGATTCTTGAGGTATTACTTACCCTTAAGCTCACAATCTGTTTCAGTCAATTGCGTAGGTATATGTATGTGCCATGAGCGCGCAATGTGTAGAATAAAGTAGAGTGTGGGTTTATTAGAGCACATGTTTGTTTCGTAATGTGTGTAAGTGTAATGTGTGAGTGACATCGGGTTATTTGTAAAAAGTAGTGAAAATTTAAATGTGTAAACAATCTCATGATAGTCTGTCCGATTGACAGATTCGAAAATGCAATTCTGGAAATGTGCCTGCAACTAATTCGTTCACATGTGCAAAAAAGCGATCTCATGTAGAGGGTGTGCGGTAGTCCTTCAGAACTTGTCGACGTGTTTGCCTGTTATTTCACAACTAAAGCTGAAAGTCAAATGAAATAACGATATGGTGGTGACTTATCTGTTTCCTGCACTTTGGCGCCAATTACTGAGAGGACTTTTTTTTCTATCCTGTCACGAAATTTGAGGTCTTGGATGCTATCAATAATTTGAAAAACAAAAAAACCATTGGAATCCATTTCATTTCCACCGAAATCGTGGAAACAACAGCTCACCTGATAAGTGAGCATTTCGCCCATCTTATTAACTTGTCGGAGTTCTTGGGAAAATTTCCCAATATACTCAAGAAATCCATTGTAATTCCGGTACGCAAATGTGCTAACTCGGAAGAAATCGCGAACTATCGTCCGATTTCAATTTTGAGTGCTCTATCCAAGATATTTGAAAAAATCGTGTCCACTAATATGTTGAATTTTCTGAACAAATACAATCTTTTCAATAACGCCCAGCACGGCTTCAGAAGTGGTCGGTCAACTTTTTCGGCTGCACTCAAGTTTGTTGAGTCAGTATATCATGGCATTGATCGGGGTTTACAGGTGGCTGGATTATTTTTCGATCTTTCCTGCGCATTCGATACACTTTCTTTCGATTTCATTTTGAGTAAATACTACAGTTTAGTAAAAATAGAAGGATCACGCCTAAAGGCCTAAACTCCAGTTTAGGTTTTGGGGGAGTGGTTCTGGACTGGTTGCGTAGCTACCTTAACCAGACAAATATGCGTGTGAAAGTTGACGATACTTATTCCGCTCGATTCCCAATAGATTGTGGGGTTCCCCAGGTCTCCGTGCTGGGACCACTACTTTTTCTATTATTTATTAATGATTTGCCCATTCACTTGATATTATTTATTTTGGTATTATTCGGCGAAGATACATCGGTTGTAGTTTCAGCGCGGAGTTACGAGGAACTTCGCAGCGCTTGCGAGTTGTTGCAAATGTCAATAAAGTTGTTTACATTCAATTCGGTATTAGGAAATACTCCGTAAAGACTGTTGTTCTAAATTACCCCAACTTCAATTTAAAATCTGCTATGTCTATGTCGACAGAAATTTAACCTGGTCTACTCATATTAGTTTTCTCAGCAAAAAGCTCAATAACTCTTATTATGCTATCAATAGAGTGAAAAACATGCTTCCTGTCAGTTCAATGCAGATCTACTAATATAATCTATATTAATAAAAGAGGATCTATGGTTTACTTCAAAATGCTTTATTGTTCAAACGATCGCACCAAATTGGACAATTCTTTTTTTGTTGTGTTTATTATTGTTAGGGCAAGGTTTATATAACAAAATATTCCAAAAAAAAATTGTACAGAAAAAAAGGCATTCCTTTTTCTTACTAACAATCGAGCAATCACGATGAGTTAGTTATTATTATCTACCCTAGAAATAATTTAAATGGCAAAAATAGGTTTGCCGGGTCAGCTAGTATAGTATATAGTCAACTCTCTTATAACGTCTTACTCTGGGGAATCTGTGTAGAATTCAACAGAGCTTACATAGCTCAAAAACGGATCATTCGTTTAATATTCGATTTGAGTTCCCGTACATCTTGCAGACCAGTTTTAATTTGCTCTCTCTACCATGTATATTGTAACGGGTTTTCCTCGGTGCACTCGAGCGCCAGCTATTCTTGAAGGGAGAATAGCAAACCTACCTGGTAGCTACTAGCCGAAGACAAGGTTCCGTGGTGTCTAGGGTGTTACGGAATGAAACGGAATCCGATCTCAACAGTTATACGAGGGTTTACCGACTTGTTCGCCAGCCAGAACCTGAGACGTACACTTAACGGACAGATATCGGACTTCAGCCAGGTTAGGGGATGAAAGACGGCACAGATTTACGACAGCTCACCCCTAGGTGCGTTCTTCGCCCCCTGAGTATCCACGCCAGCGGGGTTCTTCGATAACAGCTGAGGTGAGCGTCGAAACAACGGGGGAGGAAAGAGGGTTAGCCTCTCCGAAGTGCTTCCGCACCCCCTGAGTATCAACGCCAGCGGTGTGCTTTAGCAGAAGGGGTGGAACTCAACCCGGGGTAGGAAGGGGTGGAGGAAGTTTTTTTGCCACTTCAAAGTGTATTCCGCGCCCCCTGAGTATCCACGCCAGCGGGGTGCTTCTGCAGTAGGAGTGGAGCTTAAACCAGGGGTAGGAAGGGACGGAGGAAGTTTTTTTTGCCACTCCAAAGCGCTTTCCGCGCCCCCTGAGTATCCACACCAGCGGGGTGCTTCTGCAGTAGGAGTGGAGCTTAAACTAGGGGTAGGAAGGGATGAAGGAAGGCTGAAGTTCCAATGGTAAAACAAAAAAAAAAAAAACGGAGTGTCGTCTTACCTAAGTTTCTGTTTGGCCACTTGCACTTCTCACAATCACCCAATATGGTGAACAATAATTAAAAGAAATACTAAAGAAAAATCTGATTTTATACCCACAGGAGGGGTGCGGAAATCAGATGTGCCCGACAGTCGAAATTCGGTAAATTTGCGTCGATGAAAACGTCTCAATTTCGACTTATCTAGCTAGCGACCAAAAAACACGGTTATCTTCCAATTCAGGATGTTTTATACGGTACGACATAGCATACATTAACTTACACTGCGTGCGGACCAATCACAAGCACGAGCTTTCGAGTGAAATCGTCTTTCGTCGGTTCTGTCTCTGGTCAACCCAATTTTCGCGCCCAGCCAGCGTTCATTTTGATAATTCCTTGTTACTGAGAACTTTGCTGTGATTTTTTGAGGAAATTCTTCCGCAAGTTTTTAACAGGTGTTCTGAAAAAGCAGTTTTTATTGCTATTAATCTTAATATTTTCAATCAACTATAGAGAGCTACTCGGATTTAGTGTGAATGATGGAATCTGTGATGTAAGTACATATTTAATAGCAGTGGGTTTCTAGAAATGTAATTCAATATTTAGTAATTTTTATTATAATATATCATAAAACCTTTAGTAAATGCTAAATTTATTTCAGAATGAATCCCCTGATTTGTGGCATATGCCAAAAGGAGTTCAGCAGTATTTCTGTAAAGAATAGACACCTTCGGCAAATTCATAATGAGGACATTCAAAAGGACAAGAATCAACATGTATTGTGTTGTCTTTGTCCTGCTGAGAATAGAGAAAAGTTCTCCAGTTACAAAAATTATGAGAATCATTTGAAATCAATTCATGATATAACCGTGAAAGAAAGTATTTTTCATTTTAGGAGTAGTGAACACTTTGAGGCATGGAGAGGACAAGAGAACAGAGATGTGGATTACGCTTTTATTAGGACTTGTAAAACAACCAAAGGAGATACACTCGCATATTACAATTGCAACAGGAGTAATCATAGAGGTAAAACGATTTCCACAAAGTCTGTGAAGATTCTACAGTCTTTGATTTCAGGATACGAAAGTGTTTGTGAGAAACGAAAGAGAAAGATCGCAGGTAGTATACATATTCAGGGAGTTTGTCCTTCACGAATAATAGTCAAAATTTCAACAGATGGTAACATCAATATATTCCTGAAACATTTCAGAATCAATTTGAGTCATCCCTTTTTATTTAGGCTTGTATTCAGTAACATTTGTTGAAACACATGTGGGGCATGATGATGACCTTAGAACAAAAAGACTTTCAAAATTGCAACAGAACCTTCTGGTCGAAAAGTTGTGTGCTGGAATACCAAAAGAGAGAATAATGAAAGATGCTAGGGATACAGTGCAAAATGGAGAATTGGAAAGATTCAATATTATAACAAGAGCAGATTTAGCATATTTGGTGAGAAAATATAATATAAACAAAATAAGGCATGATGATGATATGGTAGCAACAGCTCTGAAAGTTAATGAATGGAATCAGCAAGGAAAAAATTTTGCATTTTTATTCAAAAAAATTGGTAAGTTGTTTCGCATGTATATAGCTATTCTTGTATGTAATATGTAATTTGAATTATTGCTTAGAATTTTGCATGGTGTAGGAAATAGTCTTGAATAATTGTAGGTGAACCTTACCCTGGATTGAGGGATGAGGATTTTGCATTAGGTTTTATGAATGGCATAATGGAGAAAAAAATTAGAGATTTCAAAAATATTATATGTGTAGACGGAACTCATGGGACAAATAGAAATAATTGGGACCTAACAATAGTATTGGTGAAGGATGAAAATAACATGGGTTTTCCTGTAGCTTTCCTTTTATCTAATAGATTGGATCAGACGATCCAAGAACATTTTTTTTCAGCTCTCAAGTTGAGATTAGGTGGAATAGTAGATTGTAATTTTTTTATGAGTGATGACGACCCAAAGTACTATAATGCATGGGTCAAAGTAATGTCTTCCGAGCAGAAACCAAGAAGACTGCTATGCACATGGCACATAATAAAAAATTGGAATCTACAAGGAAAATCGAAAATTAGGAATCCTGAAATAAAAAAACAAATGAAACAGGCGATGAGGAAGATTTTGAAAGAGACTGATTCTAAAAAATTTACTGAATTGAAAGATCATTACTTCAATTTCTTAGAAAGGGAAGGAGAAAATGAATTTCTGAAATACTTGCAAAAGTAAAAAAGCCAACGTAATGTATGAATTAGAAAGTAATTTTTTATTTTCAGTTATTATTTCCAAACTGAAGAAAGGGTGATGATGTGGGCCCACTGTCATCGATTGAATGCTGGCATAAACACAAATATGGCTATAGAAAGTTTGAACAAAGTTCTAAAATATAATAAAATGAGAGGTCAACGTAATCTGAGGTGTTCTGAAATAAATGAATGAATTTATAGGAAAAATTAACACAAATCTGCATTCCAGGGTTGAGAAACTATTGGATTTATTAGATGAACTGGTAGAAGAGAAAATGTGGAAAAAAATAATAAATGAAGAGAGACCCAATGCAAACAACTACCAGCACAAGATCACAGTGGAAGCACATAAAAAAGCTGAACAAATGAATATCAGTAGGATAGAAACACATGAATTTGGATATTTTAAGGTCCCTTCTAGTTCAGTGACGAATAAATTTTATGTGGTAAGTTACAAAGATATCTGTGATTATGACTGCCGAGCAGGATTTTGTGATTCATGTAAGGTATGCATACACAGATATGTATGTGAATGTTCGGAAAATGCAGTGAAAAGTGTACTGTGTAAACACATACATGCTGTATCTCTGCTTGAGCGGAGGAGCGAGTCTGTTTTAGGTAGCCGACATTCTGAGGATGACAGAAATAATTTAATTATGGATGAGCCTTCAGGAAGTAAGCTGAGGTACCAAGATGAATTGAATCATTTCATGCAGGAGAAACATAATGATCAAACATCGATAAATACTGACGAAGAAACAAGAAAGGTCTTGATCTAAAAATTTGTTGACTTTTTATCAGTGCATATAGCAATTATATTTTCAGATTGCTGGAGAGCAATTTATTGGATTTATCAACAAACTGAGTGGTAATGATTTGAACAAATTTTTATCAGAAGTATGGACATTGAAGAGAAGAATGGAGAAAGATACTGAGCAGATAAGTAAGAAGAGGAAAGTTGAAAAACAATCTTACTTCCCGAATAAGAAATAATTTCTTCTAAGAACTTACTGTAGAGCTCTCAAGATGACTAATTCAACTATGTATGTATGCTTATTCTGCTATTTCTATGGGCTTAGTACTAGCAAAAAATTTCATTATTCATAAAGATCAATATACTTTACCAGACAGTCCAGACACACACACAGCATGTCCTCACTAACACCCGGGTATAGGCAAAATTGAAGGTGCTATCTGTGATTACTTAACTAACTAACTGAATTAACCAACCATTGAGACTGTGTATTAATGAATGTGAAAAGTGATGGAGAAGATTTATAACTTTATGTATCTTAAGCTATGTTAGATTGTCTATGTTAATGTTTAGAATGTATTGGTGAAAAATGATAATTGTATGTATTTTAAGAGGTGATGGTGAAGAATAATATTTGCATGCAGCTTATGCTTTGAATGTGTATTGATATTTACGTTGACGAATTGTAAAATTTTTATGGAGTGGATGAGTGTGACATTTGTATAATTGTAATTATTCTTGACTTAAAATTTTAATCAATGTTTTTCTAGCAGTATGTTTTTATAGAACACTACATTTTGATTACATTTATACAAATATTGCATTTTGGTTCAGGTGTAGGGGTGTTGGGAGCCTGATAGTTAAAATAAAATCAGTTATGTCCATAATATGCTATGAAAATTTGTACCTTGTAGTGCATGTTCTCAATCTAATAATTAGACGATGCTGGGCTTTATAACAATTAATTTTTGAATTAAACCTTATTATTTATATCTTAAAATTTTACTCTATATAATTTTAATTATATTAAATTAAAGAACTTTGAAATATTGTTGTCTTTGACTTTATAATTCCAGCTCCTTCGAACATAACCAGAACATTTTTCCTCCTGCACTCGTGAAATATATAAAATTATGAGGAACTTTTTATTTTGAATTCACAAATATATTCATGAATTAAAGCAGAATTATATTAAGATTTTCCCTAACATTAGTTGTTTAACCACAATAAGTGTTTCACTATCACAATAGCATCTTAAGTTGGGTGAAGGTAAACTGTTGTGATAACAAAACAGGTTTCGTAGTTGAACTACTCATGTTAGTGAAAAATCATATAATCCTGTTTATAGTTTATGGATTTTCATCAGCTATGGGCCACATGAATTGAACATATTTTCATATTACTACTTAATGAAGACGATGAAATATCAAGAAATGAGGGGATTAATTCGAATTTGACTCATTGTTGCCCTATTACATCCAAAATTTATGGTATTCTCTCAAATTAGATGAGAAAATAGTAAATATAACCTACTGACGTTTTCTCTATTCAAGATCAAAATATATGTTTTTTTTCTAATAATCTTAACGAAGAGTTTTTTATCTTCAACTGAAAATGACATTATGAACATCAACATATTTTAGAATGGAAATTCCGAATAAGTATAATTTTTTTGACGCATGTACCTATCCAATGTTGTGTTAATACGTATCCAAAGTTGAACATTTTGAAATCGAATTGGCGCCAAATAGGCCACGCCCTTTTCTTGTGATTGGTCTGCACGCAGTGTAAGTTAATGTATGCTTCATTATTTCAGGACTGAAAATGGAACAAAAACGGTGCGGTATGTTTACAATTCCGGACGATGTCGGAATCCTGAATTGGAAATTGAAAATATTTTTCTCCAAAATTAATTCGAAAATGAAATTACTTGAAAATGAAAACTAAAAGATTCTTCTTAAATGAGGGGGTAGGTTTGAAAAACCATCCTCTCATTACAATATACATATTCCAATGTTTAATATATATGCTAAAGAAAATTTTCTAAATTGGACCAAATTATGCGACAACGCCGACAACCATGAATATAGTACACAAAAATTTGAGTATTCTCCTATGTACCAGTGTGAAAGATTGTACAACTTTCCACCTAAAACTTTGAAGGTTCTCAAATTGCAAACCTTAGAAAAAATCAAGGATCTGTTATTTAATAAATGTTATTATTCTACTGTAGAATTTTGTAATGATTGTCCGTCACTTATCATTGATAAATGAATTGTTTATTTTGACCTGTCCTATGCACTTTGTTGTCCAAAAAGGATCAATAAACTATTATTATGACTTAAGCCTTGAGGCTTTCACACTTGTCTCCAGAGGAACATTCACTTATCCCAGATTTCTCAGATATCAAAAGGATTAAGCTCTGTTGGAGCCCTTTCCAGGTTTTTGGGGCTCGTAGTGGTCGGGTTCGGGACGCTCCTCGGCTTCTTGCTGTCGGTTGGATTCCGGATCCACCCGCACTTACTGTCGAAGCAGACGGTGTTCCTCTGCTTTTTTTTTATAGCAGGGGGAATCTGCGACCGTGAAAAACACGGGGCTTTATCTCTCGCCCAGAGGAACCCATTTCTAGGGAACACTGTGGGGTTACTCACTCTTCCGAGTTTGCGACCCACTAAACCTAACCTGCTTTTAGTTTAGTTCCGGGCATTTGCCTATAAACCATTTATCCTTTGATCAGTTAATTTCTTCTTGCACATTGTCGTGCTAGGGTTTCCATGTTCGTCCATTTCGGATATCTCTTCTTAGTATAGTTTTAATGAGTTTCCGTTCTCATTTTGATCTCTCCTCAATTGATATCGCGGTCTCCTTTTGTAAATTCTCATTCTTCCTCTGTCTTCCTCCGGATCGTAGTCCACTAGTATCCTGAGTTCTTCGTTTGGATGTTCCTTCGCTGTTTTGAATAACTTTTCAGCTTTCCTCTTCATAAATTCGGTGATGGTTTCTCACTTCAAATCTCGATATATCTGTTTGTTCCTGACAAACCAAGGCGCATCTATGGCACATCGTAGTAGCTTGTTTTCTGTTGCCTGAATTCTTTGTATACGACTCTTTGCCGCGAGTCCCCAAGCACCTGATCCATAAGTCAGTTGCGGTCTAGCAACGGCTTTGATTATTTTCAATTTTGTCTCATTTGACATGTGGCTCTTTCTACCTATCAACGGGTAGAGCATATTCATCGCTGCCTTGGTTTTGTCAACGGCTTGTTTGATATGGCTTCTCCCAGTTAGACCTTTGTCTAGGGTGATACCTAAATATTTCGCTTCGTTTTTCCATTCGATTTCTTCTCCATCTACCTCTAGATTTGTTGTAGTTCTCAGTCTCCTCTTTTGCAGTAATATCGCTTGGCTCTTTTGTCCGTTGAGCTTTATTTTCCATTTAATACACCAGTCATTTATTTCATCTATAGCTTTTTGTAATATTCCTTCTATGATTTCTGGCTTGCGATGTCGCATTGCGATTCCCGTGTCGTCGGCGTATAGTGTCAGCATAGTACTTGGAGATTTTGGTATATCGTGAATATATATGTTATACAGTAACGGCCCTTGAGGCACCCCTGCTTCCATATATCTGGTTGTGGAGTTTTCTTCTTCCACTTTCACGTAGAATCTTGTGTTCCGCAAATAATTCCGAATCAACTTGCACAGTTTGATTGAATATCCAGCATATATCTCATTTTGTAAATCAATCCTTCATGCCATACTCTGTCGAATGCTCTGGCGACATCTAGTAGTACAAGATCAGTTGCTTGTTTATTTTGGAATCCTTCTGTTATGTATTCTGTGAGTCTCAGTAATTGCTGTTCTGTTGAGTGATCTCTTCTGAATCCGAATTGTTCTGCTGGAATGAGATTCAGATTTTCAGTTTCTTCTGTAAGCCTCCTAGCGATTACTTTTTCTACTACTTTTCCTAGGGCGGACAATAAACTTATCGGACTGTAGTTCTGGGGGAATTTTTTATCATTGTCTGGTTTTTCGAACACTATGATTTCTGCAGTTTTCCACTTTTTCGGATAGTGTTCAGTCCTCATTATACCGTTGGCAATATTTGTGAGAGCAGCTTTACCTTTTCTAGGTAATTTCTTCAACATGACATTCGTTATTTTATCACTTCCGGGAGCTTTTATATTTTTCAAGCTTCTGATTATCTCCTTTATTTCGAATGGAGATGTTGGTTTTTCTATTTTGTCGTTACTGGTGGTTCGTCCATTTCTTTTTCGTTATTCTCAACTAGTTCTTCCAGATCTTCATTATCGTCATCAGGTCTGTAATTTATTTTCGATTCTCTTTCGATCGAGTCCGCCAGTGCTTTATCGATATTCGTATATGCCATTCCTCTTTCTCCGTGGAGAGGTGGTATTTTAGTCTTTTCTCTTCTCAGACATTTTTGCATTTTCCATGCAGAATGATCGATAGTATTTAGTTCTTGAACTCTTTTGTTCCATCTATTTGTTTTCATGTCCTTCGGGGCATTTTTTAGAACTTGGCTGTGTCGGTTTAGATTTCTCTTATTTATATCTGTTTTGTTGAGCCTGTATGTTTTTCTTAGTCTCCGATTTTCCCTGATGAGATCTTTGACTTCTCTGGGTGTATCACCACGTGGATGTATCGGTGCTGTTCTCGTTATTTTCTTTGTGCTCTTTTTGTAGGCATCTAGTATATTCTTTTCTAGTTTATCAACTGCTCTTTCTAGGTCTTCCGGTGTGATGATTGTTGGTATTTCTGTTACCTCCGATTGTATCAAATGGCTATATTTAGTCCAATCGGTGTATTCTTTTGTTTGCATTAGTTCTCTTCTTGGCCCTTCTCCTATTGTTAATTAGATTGGGTTGTGGTTATAGGTTCCGTCCCACAAGGTCTCTATCGTGAATTCTCTAGTGATATTTTTCATAATTGCGATATCAATTATATCTGGTAATACATTTCCGAATGTTGGGTAGGTACATTGGTTCTTCAGGTCCAATAACGATAGCTTCATGTTTTCAGCGAGATCTTTCAGTTTTCTGCCATTTCTGTTTTCAATCCTGCTGTTCCATTCTGAAGATTTGCAATTAAAATCTCCGATGCAGATTTTCGGGTTTGTTCCATCTAGTAAGATGTTGATTTCTTCTTCCAATAAGTTATTTGGGGGTCTTTTATATGCAGATGTGACTTCGAATCTTTGTCGATTTATTTCAGCAACAATCGTCACTGTTTCTATTTGTGACTCGTCAGATCTTCCTTTAAAATAGTGTTTCAGATCTCGTCTAACCAGTAAGGCAACACCACCCTGTGTTTGCGATTCTGTCACATCTATATATCTCATAATTCATGATGTTCAATCGCGTATTTGGTTTTATTCTTGTTTCCTGTAAGGCTATAATATCAGGTTTTCTCTCTGATATTATTTCTTCTATCTCGGATTTTCGAGTTCTGACCCCGTTTATATTCCAGGAGACTATTTTAAGGGAATTTTTCCTAGTTGTATGTTTCATTATTTCAGTTTACTGAACATTCCTTGGAGTTTTTTCTCCATCTCTCTTTCAATTTTCAACATGATTTTGTTGAAAATTTTTTCAGTAAAATTTTCTAAATCGTCGGCGGATTCAGAGACTTTTCTGTTTTCTTTTGTTTTGTTGATCGTAGGTTTAGCTTGGGGCATTTTCTGTTGCTCCTTCTTCTGTACTGGTTTAAGTACTTCTTTTTTCTTGTCGTCTACTTTGGAGAGGGTGGGCTTCTTTTTTTCCTGGACTTTTTGAGGAATCGTGCTCTGCTGAGCCGATTTCTGGCCTGTTTTCCTCTTCCTCGTCACTAATTTGAATTCGCTACATCCTTTGTAGCTTGCTGGATGGCCTTCTTCGCCGCACAGAACGCATGTGGCATTTCTCCCCTCACCTTTTCTGGTACGTTCGCAATCTTTTGTGCAAAGATTGCCCAAACATTTAACGCATCTGTATGGAAAAAAGCACTTGTTTTGGGCATGTCCATACCTCTGGCATCTGAAGCATTGACTTGGATTTTCTGCCCTTCTTTTTGATTCCACTACAATGACATAAAGTCATGACTTTTCCTTTGATATACATTTATAAGGTTGCCCTGTATATGAAGGCTAAATTGTACGATTTTAAGAAAAATTCCGATTTCCACGACTATAATACGAGGTATAAAAACAAGCTAGCGATAGATGTGCATAGATTGCGGAAATTCGAACAATCGCCGAGTTATATTGGCAAAAAAATTATTAATGCCTTACCGGGAGATATCAGCTGCCTGCCCTATGAAAAATTCAAGTCAAGCTTGAGGACATTTCTGTTGTCCAAGGCATTTTATTCAGTTAATGAATATTTTGATGAATGTATGAGGCAGGGTCAATGATCTTTTTAGACTTCTAATGCAGTTGGTTGTTTGCAATGCAGTGTTTGTATCTATAATATATATTCTGTTTTTTAACTTTGTTTGACGTGTACATCTGCAAATGCAGCTACAGTATAAATAAAGATGATTATGATTATGATTATGATTAATGCAGAGATTGTAGAGGCGTCTTATTTCGAAAATCTCCTTTCTCTGAGTTTTGACCAGGTATAAGGGTATAAACTTTTTGGTTTTATTGGATGTCATTCTGGACATCTCAGCGTCATGTATTCCTTGGGCTTTTAGATCATTTTTGATTATATCTAGGTCAGCATCTACTGGGAGATGCCTTATGACTGCGTAGATCTTTTTCTCTTCCTCCATCTGGTAGGTAAAGTACTCCTTACCAATCTGGTCAAAATATTTCATAATGTTTCTGTAGTCGTCCACAGTCGAGACTACGATCCTAATTCCGTCTTTTACGACGGTTGCTCTGTTGTAGCTGAATTTCTTTATGTAGAGAGCTTTTGAGATCTCTACCCAATCGGCTGTACCCATCGTCGTGATGGGTGGAATTTTATCTTTTTTAGGTAACTCCGCTTTTTTTGCGGTCTCTTCGTCTGAAGATGAACTTTCTTTACGCGCGCGTTTTGTGGGCGGCGCGTTCTGGGTTTTTGCAACTTGAGTTCCAAAATTTTTCTTCTTTTCCGGTTCTGGAGCTACTTCCTGTTTGGAGGAATTTTTGGGGACCGCTACCGGCTTTGCAATTTCTGCAAATGTGGGGGATTTCTGTGCCGTAATCTGTTTTGCAATTTCAGCAAAACTAGGGGATTGAGGAGCTTTATTCTTATTAACTTCCTCTCTCAAGAGGCGTATCTGCCCGACCAACTGAGCCACGGTTTCAGTTAGTTTATTTATTTGAGCCTTCAACTGTCCATTCTCTTCTTTGAGCCTTACAAGCTCCTCGTGTTCGCCGTCGCTGAATTTTTCTGCATCGGTCGCTTTCATATAGGAAAGAGGTTTCGGACATGGTTTTATACTCAGATTTCTCAAAATATCAAAAAATTTAAAAATAATGAAATATTCAGGAATCTTCACTGAAATAGTCTAATATAAAACTATGGTATAAAGCCGAAAGTTTTCTACGCTATGAGAAAAATGAGGAAAAAGATACGAAAATAAGCTCACCTGATGTTTTCTGCAGTACCAACGATAAAAAAATCTGGACACTGGGGATGAACACCAACTATGAAAATTTTAACGAATTAAAATTCCGATTACAAATATAGAACATACACAAACTTCACAGACGGAATCAAATATTCCGTAGCTTTGTTAGTGGGCACTTTCACTTCGACTTTCTCTTCCGCTCTCTCTTTTATAGCACTAGGAGCACTATAGCACGTCTTCTTCTGACGACTGTGTTCCTCTGCATTCCCCATGTACTTGCCTACAGTTCTCGAGGTTCCCAGCAGTAGGTACCGCCTTCTGCATGACCGTAAATATATTTTCGTCCAACTGAAGTATGTGTTGAAACATTTCAATGGGACCTGATTATGTTTCGAGATTTGTTAACAAGGAGCGCATGTAATAACGGAAAATTATTTTATATACCCAGCCTTTCTGAGTTATTGAAAATTGAAATAATAGATTGGTTTTCAGTATATTTCTGACAAGTTTGAAAGTACTTTTTGAAAATCATACTTAATGTATCACGAAAAACTGAATTGTTTTCCACTATCGCACTTGTTCATCAATAAGACATCTTATACTTATACGGTTTTCGCACATATTTTCTGAAAGCTAAACTGAAATTTCTAAAACTATCTACGCCATTGCACGCTGGTGTGATGTTGGACGCAAAACCCGAGTGCCGACTATTTCCGATCTTCACTCGCGCCTTCTTTCCTATATCTCCTTGCTAAAAACGTCCAGAATTGCAATTTTCCTGTAAGCTTATGAAAAGTTACAGATTGGCTTACAGATTGAAACAGAATACCACCATTAATGCCGTAAAATTCACAATTCAGTCGGCAGCCAAATTTTAACGTCTAATTTAAACTAAAGCGCCACACACTTAGTCTCGATATTCAACCGAACATCCATTACACCCTCAGGCTGAATCAACAACGTAACTCGATGCTTAATTAACAGCATAAACAAGCGAATACTGTCAGCAATATTAAGAAAACTACAATAGTTGATTGGAATATTAGAAGGGAACGTTGATGTTCATCGTTGTTTAGTTTCGCCAACAAAATGCCGTTGGTGTAGACAGTCGGTTTCCTTGTTTGTGTTCAAACAGATTAAGTACACAGGATAGAATGACTCGATTCAGTTCATTACCGTAAAAAATTTATACATTCTAGATAACATCGTAGATTTTCTAGGAAAGTTGAAAAATGGGAATAATAAAACGAAAATTAAATGCAAATATGACGTAATATGAAAAAATTTTACATGGAATATTTCAAAAATTATGTAGTGAATTTTTGTATATGAGTAATAAATGGAAAATCATCTCATCAAGAATGGAAATTGACAGTAGGATCCTGAAATGAATAACTTGGCCCAAAGTTTGATAATTGTTCAACGAAAGGGAAGAAACAGTCGAATGGAAAATCATCTCATCAAGAATGGAAATTGACAGTAGGATCCTGAAATGAATAACTTGGCTCAAAGTTTGATAATTGTTCAACGAAAGGGAAGAAACAGTCGATGTAACTATATTTTATTTATTTATTCGATGCTCCCTGCTTCCTTCAAGCAATATTGAAAAAGATTTTTCCACAACAAAAATTCAACAATGAAAGATTTTCGAATCAATTGAACTTAGTATATCGATTCAATTTGAACCAATTCTCTTTGAATTAATAAATTTAGTGAAATCAAAATGTTCATTTTTAAAATGGAGGTAACAACTTGTGATAGAAATAATCACCAAATACATACACTCATAACTCGAATATAATTTCTCAAATAAATAAACTATCTCAACAAATAGTAATGAATCGAAGAAAAACAATGTACTAAAATATCTCGTCACGGTTCTCACTGGAGCGATACGATAAGCGATGCAACATGAGCAATCTTTTATCGCCCGATGCAACTTTTCTCTTCGCAGCTCTCCAGTGCACACTGAAGCGATACGATAGCCAAATAAAGCGCTCAATTGTCAATCAATTACGAAATTCTATGCTACTTTTTCCGATTTGATTCTCAATCACCTTTCTGTCGCTGAAGCGACCCGGCAGCTGTGTCGCCCAAACCGACGCGATTTCGATATTTATCGGTGTAGTATTGCGATCGCTTCAGTGTGCATTGAATTAATTAATTCATTAGTTGCTTCCATAAAGGGATACAGATGCCAGGTCGCTTCAGCGACAGAAAGGCTCAGTATCGTTCAACAAGTGCGTTGAATCATGCCGGATCAGCAAGAAGACGTGCAATCCTCTAATTCCTTCGTGAAATTGGTGGAGCAGAGCCCGTGCTTATGGAATTATTCGCTGAAAAGTTATTGCAGGACTGATTTAAAAGGTGTTGTGTGGAAAGAAATAGCTGAAAAGCATGATAACTATTTGAGCTCATTCCATAAAACACTTTAAATTTCTGTTCATGTTGAGAGAGCTTACGGGAAACCACTGCCGAACTGTGTTTAATATTGTGAACATTATACGGGTGTACCCAGTATTTTTTATATTTGCGTTTCCTCTGTTGTTTGAAGTTTATATTGAGATTTGCGGTTGGGAATCTGAACGTGCGTCGTTTGTTGTTGATTATTTTGTTCGATTAGTTGGGTAGAAATATCTCAACGTATCTTCGTCGATTAGTGATTTATTTTGGTTGAGTTCTAACTAGGTACTTCGAATAATGTCGGAAAATAAGAAATTAATGCTGAAACGTAGAACACCTTTGAATAGAAATTTATGAGTATGTTGTGAGTTCTTCGAATGATCAATTGTATGAACAGAATTGTACTGCTAGGACACAATTTGTGGAGGTTATATATGAGGAATTTCAAGACTTTCACAATCAAATAATTTCTTTAATTGCCAACGATGTACAATTTGATGAGGAAGATAAGATCAGAGTTTTGGCGGATAAATATGTGTATGGAATTAAAAGTAAAATTTGAGTCATCTCTTAAAGACTCTAATAATGCTACCTCTCAGTCCAATAAACACCCCAATAACCATATTTCGGGCAATGGCTCAAGAGGAAAATTGCCCAAAATTAATTTGCCGGTTTTTGAAGGTAAACTAAAAATGTGGACGATTTGTTTAACAGCATCATTCCTAATAATTCGAGTTTGGGCCAGATTGAAAAATTTCATTATTTGTTGACATCCTTGAGAAACGAACCGTCCAATTCACTAAAAGCCATTCCTATGGCTAGGACAATTATCAAATAGCGTATGATGCACTCACTAGTAGATATCAGAACAGACGTTTTCTAGCCACAACCTATTTTAATGAAATTTACATGGCTCAACCTTTACAGAAACCTTCTTCTAAGGAGTTGAGGCATTTAACTACTAGACATATTTTCAGAAAACCTTGCTGCATTCAATGTTTTAAAGTTTGGTACGGATTCATGGGATTTCGTAATGTTTAATATTTTGTTAAAAAAATTGGATGCCAAAATTAGAACTGATTTTGAACTTGAGAATAGGACGACAGACATGCTTACATATAAAATTCTCAACATTTTTCTAACTGATCATTGCAAGGCTTTAGAATCTGTACAATATATGATGTCATCAGCATCATCAATACTTTCGAAACTTGAAGGTATGAGCCGTCAGGTTACCACTATGGATAAAAATAAATGCCTTCTTTTTCAGAGGTCTTCAACGACTTCAGCTTATCTAGCTTCTTCTGGTGATCAGCAAAAATGTATAGTTTGCTCAGCTTCACACGCTTTACATAGATGCCACATATTTCTGGCCAAAACTGCTCATGACAGAGTTGCCTTTGTGAAACATAATAACCTTTGTGTTAACTGCTTGCGCACAACATGTCCGAAATTGTCCATCGTCAATTACTTGCAAAATATGTCAGTATCAGCATCATACAACACTGCATTCAAATTTTCGTAAACCTGATGCATCTAAAATAGCATCCCCTGTGGCAACCGCTTCGGGTTCAAAAGGAATGCCCGGAAATGATTCGTCGAAAACTAGGGTCCTAAATACAACGGAGACACTATTTCCTGATTCTAGTACCAAAGACACTATCGCACTGCAATGCAGCACTCCAAATTTCGATGTTATGCCATCAACTGTCCTACTTTCTTCTGCTGAAGTTGGAATTAACGATGGTCGAGGAAATTTCCAGAAGGTTTACATTTTTCTTGATACCGCTAGCATGGCTAATTTCATAAGTGAACGTTGTTTTAATCGTTTGGGGTTGAAAAAACGACGTTCTTCAGTACCTATAGAAGGACTGAACAATCCAACTTCTATGTCGACTAAAGGCGTCACCATTCAGTGAAACCATGTGATAAGAATGGTCCTACATATCTCTGGACTGCACGGTCCGCTTTCGATCGAATTTTATGGGTTTGTTAACTTCAGAATGCTCTCCAACGGCTCATGAAATATCAATATTTTCAGGGTAGAATATCATGGTTTTTCATTAAAGCCCCAAAATCATTTACATTTACAAAATTTTTTACATCCCTTACAGAAATTTCGTTATTGTTATGAAAAACTGATTTATTTTAAGGAATTATATTTCAAATTCTGTTCAATTCTCCTTCATTTTAAACCCTCAGCATATACTGAGTGTTCGTGAAAAAGTGTTTAAAAGTTTGCAAAATTTAATTTAGATACAAATGATTTAAGCCATCTTCAAAAATGTAAATGTATTTGCTTCAAAACACACATAACTATTAAAATTTATTCTTCAACAAGGAAAATGTACTATCATAAGAGATGTTCGAAATGGAGTTCCTTCATCTCGACACATTTCCTAGCGCTTAAAATCAGATTATTTATTGCCGTTCTTATCATATCGGGATTTTGTTTAACTTCTGCACAGGCTTCTTTTATCCTCTGCCGCAAATGCTCTCGTAAAGACAGAAGTGTCTGTCACTTTTTTACGCACACTCAGTGGAAACTGAGGGTTGACATAAAACATAATTCGTCCGGTTCCTTCATTGTTGTTTCATGAAAGGAAATGAAAAGATAAAGTTTCTTCGCAAGAATAAATTTTAATAGTTATGTGTTGTGAAGCAAATACACTTACGGATAATATTTTTCAAGAGGGTTTACAAAATTTGTATCTAAATTCAATATGTATTTTCAAAAGAATTCACAGCTCGACTTTGCATACTTTTAAACACTTTTTTACGACCACTCAGTATGTGCTGAAGGTTTAAAATGAAGAAGAATTGAACAGAATTTAAAATAACTCAGAATCTCGGCAAAGGTCAATAAATATTATCACCGGGGGAATAAAAACAGGACCGCATTTCGCAAAAATTATATAAAATATGAATTCGTCCGGTTCCTTTTCCCTTGTGACAAGTGAGCCATGCAAAGTGAAAACTGAATTCCTTAGAATGGGTTATGTACTTTTTCATGGCATTAACGAAATTTCTGTAATGGATGTAAAAAATATAAATTTTGGGGCTTGAATGAAAAATCATGATATTCTGAGTACTGCCCTGAAAATATTGATATTTCATGAATAGTTTGGAAGAGCTTTCTGAAATTAACAAACCCATAAAATTTTATAGAAATCATACCTTGCATTCCAGAGTTATGGCTCACAACCACAAATTTAGGTCAATATTCATGATTCATCCCTTATCTCCAAAACTAATAGCCTTAGGATACAAAACAAGCAAGTTTTCTGAAAGGCCTGGATGACCTGCATTCACCATAAGGCTATGGCCAACGACCCATGAAACTCCCTGTGTATCAAGACTGCACACTTACGGCTTACTAGGAACTAATTACGGATATATACTCTCTACCGCCGGCACCGATTGAATGGATAATGAACTTATCTGTTAGTTTGTGATAGATGTTTGTGGACTTGTTACTTGCAAACGCTTTGCTTTTGTCATTTTCTCTATATGTTCTCACCTTGTTGCTGTGTGTTCTTGATGTTTTTAGTTTTAATTTCGTGTTTTTATGATAGGAGACCATACCATAAATACTATTGCCATAGTCTAAATAAATAAATTTATTCAGCATATTCTGATTTACTGAAAAAATACCTGCAACGTCAATATATTTCTGAGGTTATCATTTCTGATTACAAGTCTTTTTCAGCTTTCTATTTGCCTCATCACTATGTTGTGAAACCAGATAGCACATCTACTAAGCTTCGAGTAGTGTTTGATGCAAGTGCCAAGAGTGCAAGAGGTATAAGCTTGAATGATACGCTTTTCGCAGGTCCAAAGCTTCATCAGGATCTATCTATTATTTTATTGAGATTTCGAATTCATAAAGTAGTATTAATTTGTGATATCAAACAAATGTATTGTCAGATACTTGTGCAATCTGAACATAGAAGATTTCAGAGCTTTCTTTGACGTTTCTCAGGAAATGAAGAAATAAAAGAGCTTACTCTTGATAGAGTTAGTTTTGGTGTTTCTTCTGTACCATATTTTGCACCGATTAACTCTGCTTGCAGATGTAGGGATTCATCAATCGATTGTGCGCCTGCGCAAAAATCATCTACATAAATCGATTCCTGCTGGTGCAAAGGTGATGCAGGACACGATTTATGTCGATAATTTTTGCGCAGGCGCACAATCGATTGATGAAGCCCTACATCTGCAAGCAGAATTAATCGCTCTACTCAAGAGGAAGTTTTGTGTTGCGAAAATGGGCAAGCAACCATCTCTCTGTTCTTGCTGCTGCTAGAATAGCAGATACACAAATGCCACTCAGTTTTGACACAGATGGTCCCAAGTTCATCAAAGTTTTAGGTCTCCAGTGGGATCCCACTTTGGATGTTTTCTCTTACTCTTTCTCTGAAACTTATTCTGCTAATACTAAGCGCGGCATTCTTCCACAAATTGCGAGTATTTTTGACCCATTAGGTTTTTTGTCACCTGTTATTCTTCTTACCAAACATATTATGCAGAGATTATGGCTTTAAAAGTGTGATTGGGATAGCCCAGTCAACGAAATTCAATTCTGCAATTGTTAGAATGTGTGTTATGGTGGTAAGGAACTGGTTTTCTTCAAGAGACGGAAGAAAATTGTCCTGAGCAACCACCTCTTCTTCAAGATAAGGACGTTTCACAAGAAGAGAGACCTCAAATTGTTTGCATGTTTCAATCCCTCATATCAAGTTTACTCTCAAGATTCTCATATATAAAATAATATAAAATATACTTTGTTTTATCTTACATTTTATTGAAATAAAAATGAAATCGAATACTTCAGTTACTTCGACGAAGGAGGAAAAGTACTATGCTTTCCAGGTTATAGTTAATATGTTCAAAGCGAATATTTTTCGGAAATCCGCATCATCCTTGTGAAAGGAATTCTTGTCTGTCCAAACCCGTCAGAAAACTCGCTCCCTTCAATGATGAAGCAGGACTAATCAGGGTGAGTGGTCGTCTTAGGAAGTCAGCTCTACCCTTTGAGGTTAAGCATCCTATTTTGCTGCCGAAACGTTATAGTTTGAATGTTGATTGGTCTTCGAAACCAATCTTTAGGAAGGTATAGGAGGTTCGGAAATCTTCCATCTCAGCAGGTATAATGTGTTTAGTCGAGACAGAAGGAGCACATACTGTTTCGGAAGCAAAAAGTCCGGGGGTGGCGTTTTGATCGTAGTGCGAGAAGCTGCATCAATTTTAGACTCCGGGATCGGTTGCTAAGTGATGCAGAAGATATATGGGTGACTCTCCAATAGTGAATACAGTGAAGACAGCAACCGTAGAATTCACGTATGTTGTGTTTACTTGCCTCCGTGAAACAGTTGTGCGGTAGCACAACCAAAGAAACTTCTAGAAAATATGGATTTATTGTCAGGCGATCGTATCATAATTTATGGTTACTTCAATTTTCCCTATAAAGAGTGGATATCTAGTGAGTGTGGTAACTTTTTGGTACCTACTAATCTTGATAATCTCAATGCTAGTTTAATCCATCAGCTTCAATTTTTTGAGTTTTCTCAGCATAATAACGTTAGAAATTGTAATAACAGAAGTCTTGATTTATTGTTCAGCAAAGGAATTCAACTAGCTACGCTGAATGTATGTCTTCTTCATTTAGTGAAACCCGATTCATATCATTCCCCGATAATTTCTACAATTTCGAAAAAGGACATTACAGTGAATTAAACGAATACGTTCAGAACATAGACTGGTCTGAAATGATAGTAGATGTGTGGATCAGAGTGTGAAAGCATTTTATATTTTATATTTGTTCATTCCCAAAGTTATATTAAGAAATAAACGTTACCCTTCTTATTTCTCCAAGGAAACAATAATTTCAACGAAAGAAAAAAATAAAATGCAATGCATGAAAAATTCAAAAGATTTAGACATATTTGTTATTATGGAAAATTTAGAATTCTAAGAAGACAATGTACCTAAATTAATTATTTCATTCCATTATGATAATTATGTTAGTTCCGTTCAGGGAGACGTGAGGTCATGCCTAAAATACCTTTGGAATTATGTGAGAAATTGCAGAGATGGAACTAAGATTCCGGTTAAAATTTATTATGATGATGAGTCCTCTGAGGGCGGTGAAAATATAAGTAATTTATTTGCTAGATTTTTCGAGGCGTTTCTAGGCCGTACCGGCAACTTCATCATTGTAACAGTGTGTGCTTTAACAGCACTGCTAATGCTCTGGATTCGATTGTTGTTTCTCCTGAGATTCTTCTGGATAGGATGAATTCCCTCGATGCTGATGGAGGAGTGGGCCCTGATGGGTATCCATGCATCATGCTTTTTTTTAGAACTGCTCTAGTTTGAACGATACTCTATCGATTCTATTTACTAAATCTATTCAGTCTGGTATGTTTCCATACTCCTAGTTTCAATTAACAAAACTGTTGGCATAGAAAATGTGTTAAAAACTATCGTGGAGTGTGTAAACTGTCAATTTTGATCAAGATGTTCGAGAGGATCGTCCTTGATGTCTTGAAGCAAGAATCAACAATAATACAAGAACAGCAAGGCTCTCTTTTCCTGACGATCAGTGGAATCGAATCAAGTGGTGTATACGGAATTTATTACAAGCGCTCTGGAGAGCCGATCCCAGGTTGATTCAGTTCACACAGATTTCAGTAAAGCATTCGATCAAGTCGATCATAATCTTCTAGTTTTCAAACTTTCAGCTGTTGGCATCCATGGTAATTCATTGAGATAGTTTGCTGACTATTTTTGAGAAAAATAGTCAGCATAAGAGAAAAATGTAGGCGGATCTGGAGGCATTACAAATTAGAATTGAATTTTGGCAAATACATGCTTATATCATGTACAGGGTGGGCAAATTTTGATGTTTTAGCACTACAGTTTTTAAACCAGAGGAGATACACAAAATCTGATACCCCATTCTCGTTCTCTTCTTCTGAGAAACTAACAATAGTAGTAGTCATTTTTGGCCACTTTCTTTTGTTTTCGAGTTATAAGCAAAAATTGGAAAAATGGCGATATCAAAATAAATTTATATCTCCGCTAATACTGATGATAGAGCTTTGAAATTGAAACATTGTACAGGCACTTTTTTACGTAGAATCCAGTGGCGTGCTCGCCTTTTTATCAGGATTTTTAATTACGAAGCTATGACCCAAAGTTATGTTTTTTTAAATGGGAACAATAGTTTTCTATGCAATTTTTTGAAAGCTTAATTTTTACTGATTTCAAAAATATATGACATCATATGGTTTGTATCAACATAAATAATAGCAAATGATCGAAAACCTTTTTTCGCAATATTTCTATGGTTTCAACTTTTGATGAGCATAGAAAAATATAGCATCGTATGATTACCACGGTCTCCTTCTATAAGTATTTTCATTATTATGAAAATTTATGAAATATATATATCTTGATTCAAATTTTGTGAAAATTAGTAAAGAGCGTAGAAATAATGACATTGCCGGAAGGAGACTGCTTTTGTTATAGGAAACTCCATTTCTCTGTGCTCGTCAAAAGTTGAAACCATAGAAATATTGAGAAAAAAGGTTTTTGATCATTTGCTATTATTTATATTGATACAAACCATATGATGTCATATATTTTTGAAATCAGTAAAAATTAAGCTTTCAAAAAATTGCACAGAAAACTATTGTTCCCATTTAAAAAAACATAACTTTGGGTCATAGCTTCGTAATTAAAAATCCTGATAAAAAGGCGAGCACGCCACTGGATTCTACGTAAAAAAGTGCCTGTACAATGTTTCAATTTCAGAGCTCTATCATCAGTATTAGCGGAGATATAAATTTATTTTGATATCGCCATTTTTCCAATTTTTGCTTATAACTCGAAAACAAAAGAAAGTGGCCAAAAATTACAACTACTATTGTGAGTTTCTCAGAAAAAGAGAACGAGAATGGGGTATCAGATTTTGTCTATCTCCTCTGGTTTAAAAGCTGTAATGCTAAAACATCGAAATTTGCCCACCCTGTACAAGGAATAATACACCCCAAGATTTGTATTATTCCTTGTGCATGAAACTCAATAGTTTCAGTATTGCTTGAATAAACATCAACGTTGGTAGGGTCACTAGGGTTAGGGATTTAGGCGGATATTTGATGCAGCATAAATTGGACCACCTCATCTCGTCGTGCAGTAGATCTTTAGGTTTCCTACGCCGTATGTGTAAATTTTTCAATGATGACGAGACCATTAAGTCATTTCCAGTCAACCAGAAATATAACAGTAAGTCATAAATATCGTATATATGTTTCAGCCGCATTAAAGGAGGCGACAATTCTTCGAATTGTCACTTCCGCCCTTCCTTAGTGGTTGCATGTTATCGAGATGTTTCGATGAAGTGAACATAGCTACTACTATACGATTTCTCTCTGTTGATATCTTTCAAATATTGAATCTGTGATATCTTAAAAACATGGAATGAGGTATAGTGAATAAATTTCCGTGAACTCTACCCAGCGACATCTCTAAGAAAACTTTCAGTAACTGTCTGAAAAGTTCTATTTATCAACACTTGGTCTCTAGATTGACTCATAACCTAAATTCTGCTCTGGTAAACGTGGTGTGACTATTCTTGTTTCATGTTGTGACTGCGTTGTGTTCAGTGAATGAACAAACAAAATTTTTATGAATGAATTTTGAGAATTATTTATTCAACAGAGTTGCTCTCTTTTCAAATTTCGTTTTAGGTTACGTGTAACTTGACGTTGATTAATTAATTGATGCGCAGTAAAAGGTGGGTAGTTATATAATTAGTATTCAAATGGAGAACCTATGGAAATCTTGACTACATACATCATAATCATTTCTTGGCCTACTCATTTTTGCATCTTTGTTAAGATGAATTTTCAACATACTTCATATGAACTAAGGTGAATTAAGTCATAAGTAAAATAATATTCACACACCTCAAAATCAAACTTGAAATTGATTCGAATCACCGAAAGAACTTCAAACTATTATGATACTGTGCTGAAAAATTCCTCTTTTACTGACATGCGGAGAGAAGGCACAAATTGGTGAAAGATATTTCTGACAGATATAAAAGGCGAATTATGAGTATTCAAAAATTAGCAAAACAATCGTGATTAATCTTCACATGAAGGTTGTTAGATTTTTCATGACACTTAATTTATTACTATCAATTCAGCCCTGATTTTTCTTCTTTCCGGACCATGCCGTTCCTGAAGTGGAATGAAGATTTATAACAAGATTTTTGATTTGTTCTTTATTTTATATATTCGGATTTGTATGAAACATTTTTCTTGAATGAAAAGATATCAGTAATTTATATTTTCAATTGACAATTTCCTTTTCAGAATGAGAGCAGACTGTTAAATATAGATATAGGAGTAAACATACTTTTAGTTGCAAATATATTTTGAGTATATCAAATTGTTTGTGTACAATATTACAATATTTATTTCCAATACCTAATCTGGTGAAAGACACAAATGATCAGAGATAAAATGGCCAAGGTACAATTTTCCTGAAATTCAGTTTACTGTTAATGGGATCAAGACGATCGACATTGGTTGCTTTACGCATGCTACCCCAAATACGAAATACGGTAATGTGCCATATCTTTGAGCAATAATCTGAATTACTAACTGAGTCAGTTGAAAAATAGAAATTACCACGCGAGAGGTATGAAAATGGCTATGAAAATTTTTGCAATATATAAAGAATTGAATCGCCGATATCACCCCGCCGCTATTTTTATCGAGATATGTTGAAAAATGATTGATTAACTTCAATGAAAAAAAATCAAGGCTTTACGTACAAAATTGAATGCGTAAATTGAGAATTAGTGAATGACGTTTTTGAATGTTGGTTCTTGAGGTACCCCTTAAGAAGAGTTTAACCACGGGACTTTCCCGCCATCGGTAAAAGGCGTAAAGGGGGAAAGACTACCAGAATGTAGGGTGTTGCCAGAACCCTTGAACGATAAGTAGAAATTACGAATATTACAATAGTTTCCACTTTCGTCGAAAACATGGCAGCACTTAACGAACGTCTTCTTTAAATTTCACCAGAATACGAATTGTAGCCAATAACGAGACTTTTCGAGAAATTTTTTGGTGTGGAAATTCATATAAGAGATAATTTCACCTCGGAAAGTTGATAACATGAAGGAATATTTGTTCTTCAATGACGAAAAAATTTATTTTTTTCCGTTTGATGTATAAAAACAATTTCTGACTTTCCGAGATGACGAAAGGAATAATAATGAAAATCCCATATAAATTAGTGGTTTATGACGTAAGATATTCATTTTCTCTTTTGAACTGATCACTAAAACCGAGTAGACCCCTCTTAATTCAATTTCAGAAAAATTGCAGCTTGGGTCACTTTGCTCCAAACGCCTCGGATATAGAGTGCACATTGTTTGCCACGATGGTAATTTTCAAATTGAACATGAATATAACTTCAATAGTTACTACCACTTTGGTAGTTTATTCTGTCAAATAATCGTTTCAAAAACCCGCCATATGCGTTGTTGCGGACATTAAGGGGAAGTATACTTCATTCAAATTTATTTTAGCAGTCGGTTGGCCATGAAATAATTTTCTCAAGTTTTTGTAACTAGAACGAAGTTAGGTTGGCACTCATGAAATGTCGTTAATGTCATAACACCGTTGCCACAACTAATATCAATTTTTATTACGAAAATGCCGAAAGTGATTGAAAAAAGAGACAGGGTTTCAGGAAGTGCAATTTAGAATTCAGGTCCGCTCATTCAAATAGTTATACCCTGATATTCTAAAATCCACAATACGTCAGACGGTAGCGAACATATTCAATGTAAGAGAATTTATATAATGTTTCATCTGAATCTAAATTACTTATATTTCAGCTGGATATTTCCACAATCAGAAAGATTGTGAATGAAGAGGATGACAAAGAATTTCCTTCTATTGGGAGACCCAAAGAGTCATTTGAGAATTTTATGTTTGAGAAAAGTTTACTACAGGATTTTCGATAAATGTCATCGGAGAATAAGTTCCCTAAAATGAATTTTTCTATTTTTCATTTGACTTGTCCTATACAATGTAAATGTCTTAAGGTACTAATAAATACCTAATTATTATTATTACATCAACGTATTAAGATGAATAGCCACAAATACTCGCAAGTTGCCCTGTTACTTGTTTATTCATGTGAAATTTTTGTTCAAAGGTGAAGTTCATATTGAAACTTCTTTCAATTACTTTTACTTATATTGATGCAAGATGATTTTTGTTATAGAATTTAACATTCTTGTAATTATCTGTTAATTCCTTTGGGAGATACCCATTCCCAACCACTGCATCATATGCATTTCATCTTCGGGTTAATATTTTTGAAATCAACAAATGATGTAAGCCAAAGAAGATAACGAACATTAACTCTCCTCAAGCTAGTGCATACTATGATATTATACTGATCTCTTGTATTTTCCATGCAAATAACTGGATTTGGTATGCCTTAAATCAGTTTGTATAAACTTCAATTATGTTCGTCACATATTTTCCGAAGAGATTCGATATTGTGATAAAATACGTAATAACAGAAACTTTTATGTAGAACGGGCAACATAGCGTAGATTTAAAAACCAAAAATGTTTTGACAAGCGTCATAACCCCACTACCGTACTATACAGAGTGAAATGTGTCAAATTTCCATGGCCAACCGACTGCTAAAATAAAAGTGAATGAAGTATAGTACATACGATTCGAGATCAAGACGATGGAGATTGGTTGCTATACGGATGCTACCCCGAATACGGAAATGTGCCAAATCTTTGAGCAATAGCCTGAATTACGAACTGATACAGTTGAGAAATAGAAATCACCACGCGAGAGGTAATATTAGGAATATTGAATAATTTTCAGTTATTAATGAATTTCAGCGTAATTTTGGTATACATCATATATGAAAATTTTTGCAACATACAGGGTGTGGCGTAATGAATGGATAATATGGTGCCTGCGGGTAAAGACCTTATGGCGGTTCGGAAAAATACATTTATGTTCAGTAAAAGCCCCATGGTTTTCGAGATATTTGAGATTTTCGAAAATTCAAGAAAATCACATCCTTCGTCACTCGTTTTGCAGGTAAGACTCCAAATAAAGGAATTTTTTCAAACTGTTTTTTGGATAGTATTCCTGGATAGATGCGCTATAGAATTCAAATTATTATTTTTGGGGCGTATGAATAGTTTTAATAAAAAAAAAACTCAAATTTTCTGTTTTGCTTATTTTTTTTCCTAAGTTCAACCCAGCGTGGTGTAAAAAATAATATGTTTACCTGAGTGCCACAGCAAGAGAAAACATACCTGTTTCACTGAGATTCTGAAATGGTATAACTCACTCTATTTCCAGCATTGAATACAAAATAAATTCCTATTACAATGAGTCCAGGCAGAGTTTGATGTAAGCCTTTTTCTTTAATTTTTGGCCACTGAAATGAGACTTGCAAGCAGAATAAAGCAATTATTCATAAGAAGTTGTAAAGCATCTTAGTCGAGCTCCTGATGCCCCCTTTGAACGCTTTTTGTAAAACTCGATTCAATTAAACGATATTTAAATTTTTTTTTTCTCGTATTCTTTCATTATTAAGCCTTATAGTTATGAGGTTAATAGTTTTCAAGCTAATTTCAAGTGAATTTTAGCAATTTTGTAATTCAGAAAATAGGTAATAATTAATTCCTATTACATTGAGTCAAGACCTTTGTCACAAAAATGTTGAAATTTAATTCATAACTTGAAATTAATTTGAAAATATTGATTTCACAATGTTGGGGTTCAATAATAAAAAAAAAACGAGACAAAATAACAATTTTAAAATATCGTTTCATTGAATAAAGTTTTACAAATGATGTTCAAATTGGCCACCATGAGTTCTGATACAAGCTCTATATTCGACACTTTCTAATGAATCATAGCTTTATTGCATATCAACAATTTTAAAATGAGTATCGTTTCATTGCATTAAATTTCACAAAAGATGCTCTAAGAGGCCACCATGAGCTTCAGTACATGCTCTATACCTTCTTATAGATTATTGCTTTAGTTTGCTTGCATTTCTCATTTTAGCTGCTGAAAATTTCAGAAATTAGGCCTCAACTGACTGCAGTAGGAATTTATTCTGTATTAAATGCTGAAAATAGAGAGAGTTATGTTATATTTTAATATTTGCTTCACTCTGTATTTAATAAAAGAGATTCACAAGTTCGTAACTCTATTTATTCAGCAACATTCATTTTATATTTTTATTATTGACAGATGTCAAAAAACAAACTTGATCTTTTTTCTGAAAGCTGACCAAACTTCCTACTTGATTTATATTTTGTCATTATCGAATCTAATTCAACACTCTCCCTTAATGACAAAGTACTCAAATATAAAATTATTGAAATAGAAACAAATTTCCTCAATTCATAATAATGGCGAATACAATCTTTCTCTTGAAGTAGTCAAACTTGGTACTCATCAGAGGTTTTGTCATGATATCAGCAACTTGTTCTTCTGTACTGCAATATTTTATTTGAAACCATCCTTCTTTGAATTGTTCACTAATGAAATGATAACGTACATCTATATGTTTACTATTGCGACTCATTTGACCAGATTTAATCAGTTTTATTGCGCTTTGATTATCGACATGCATTATGACTTGCATATCTGTGTTCAATAATTCTTCTATGACTGTTTTTAGATATTTGACTTCTTTGCAGCACTCTGCAGCAGCTATGTACTCCGCTTCTGTAGTTGATAAAGCCACAATACTCTGTTTTCTCGAGCACCATGATATTGGTCCACCAGCAAACATGATTACATATCCTGTTGTACTTTTTCTGTCTCTTTTATCACCAGCATAATCTGCATCGCAATAAGCTTGTATTTTTATATTGTCTTCTGTTCTTTTCGATGAGTAATGAATTGCTGTGTTAATAGTTCCTCTCAAATATCTCATTGTTCTTTTCACATTCTGAAAATCTTCATTGCTTGGATTTGCAGTAGCACGACTTTCATAATTTACTGCATAAGATATATCTGGTCTTGTTTTACATGTCAAATACAGCAAACTCCCTATTGCTTCATTGTATTGAAATTTATTTTCACAAGAACCTTCATCTTCTGCATGTCCTTGAACAACGAGAGGGGTTTTCATTGGTTTCGCTTTATCCATTCGGAATTTGTTCAAAATTTTCTTAGCATATTCAGCTTGACATAGTTGTATTCCATCTTCATTCTTCTTTATTTCCATGCCCAAATAATTTTTAAAATCTGTTATAACTATTTTAAATTCTTGACTCAATTTTTTTATAAAATTTTGTATTTCATCATTTTGACCAACCATCATTCCATCATCTACATGGATTGCCAAATATAGGTTATTATTTTTCTTCTTGAATAAGCACTGATCAGATTTCAACTGAATCATTCCTTCATTTTTTAAGAAAGAAGTTAACCTTTTGTTCCACTGTAATGGAGCTTGTTTCAATCCATAAAGTGCTTTATTAAGCAAACACACTTTCCCTGGCATATCATATCCTTCTGGAACTTTCATATAAACTTCATTGTCAATTTTTCCATTTAGAAATGCAGTTCTCACATCGAATGTCTGAATTTGAAGATTATTTTGAGCTGCAATTGCTAATAACAATCTTAGCGAACTACTTTCCACCACAGGACTGAAAATGTCTTTGAAATCCAATTTTGATTTTTGTTGACATCCTCTGACAACTAATCTTGCTTTATATCTTCCATCATCTTTGACTTTGAAAATCCATCTACTGGTTAAAATTTCTTTACCTTCTGCTTGATTTTCATCAACAAAATTCCATGTGTTATTCTCCTCAAGCGATTTTTTTTCATCATTTATTGCTTTCAACCACTTATCTTTATTTTCATCATTGATACAGTCCTGATATGTCAAAAAACTTTCTTCATCATCTGATTCCATCAAATAGTCATCATATTTTGTGGGTTTCTTTATGTTTCTTCTGTCTCTCAGTCTGCTATTACATTCATTTTGGTCGTAATGTTCATTCGCTTCATCATAATGGTTATTTTCATCCTGATGATCTTTTACTGTTTCATCTTGATTATCTTCAACTAGTTCTTCTTCTTGACTTACAGTATCTTGATTCTCATTTTCATCTTCTTGAAAATTTTCTTCATTTATTCTCACAAATATTTCATCATTGTCTTCTTCTTGAATAGGAGTTCCTGTAGTAATTACCACATCCCTGTGAATAGATATTCTTCTCGTTGCTGGATCCCACAATCGATAACCATTGTCGGCATATCCAACAAAAACGTATTTCTTACTTCTTTGGTCCAATTTCTTTAGAGTTCCTAGTACTTTTGCATAGGCAATATTACCAAAAATTCTGAGTCTCGACATATTAGGTTTCTTTCCATACCATTTTTCAGAAGGAAGAAAATTTGTTGTAGTTGTTGGACTACGGTTTATAAGATATGTTGCTGTGTACACTGCTTCTCCCCACATCTCTTTATCTAGTTGTGAGTCAAACAACAGAGCCCTCGCTTTGTTCATGATTGTCTGATGCATTCTTTCACATGTTCCATTTAATTGTGGAGTATGAGGAATGGTAAAGTTTATCATGATTCCTTTCCGTCTTGTCCACTCCTTCAGGTCGTTACTTTTGAATTCACCACCATTATCACACCTTATTTTTGACACTTTTAGATTGAAATGTGTTTCTGCTCTATTAATATATTCCTTCAAATAGCTTTCTGCTTCATTTTTGTACTTCAGTAAATATACTGAAGTAAAATGAGTGAAGTCATCCACAACTGTCATAAAATAATGTTTATCATCATGAGTAGAAGGATCGATCGGACCACATAAATCTGTATGTATGATCTGTAACGGTCTTGTAGCTCTTTCCCTTATTTCTCGAAATGGTAGTCTATTTTGGCGAGAGGTCATACATATTTCACACACTTCTTTTATATTGTTGAATTCAGGAACGTCATCACATATTTTGGAGATTTTTTTAAGGTTGTCAAAACTAATATGTCCTAACTTCTTATGCCATTCCATTGTTATGTCAGACTGAGTCAGGAGAGCTTCTCGACATTTACTGAGACACACTTCATATAATCCATTTTCATTTTTCCATCCTTCCAGGACCACGACATCGTTCTTGAGTATTTTCACTGTATACTCCGAGAAACATACTTCTCCACCATTGTTAGTTATGGCATTAACTGACATCAAGTTTTTAATTAATTCTGGCACCACAGACACATTTTTCAATTCAATTTTACTGGATTGATATTCACCAACAGCAATTGTATTCATGCATGCCCCCTTCTTGGCACTTTTTACCTTGTTTTTCTCCTTTTTAATATTGGTGAGCATAAATTGATCATTAACCATATGATTTGTACATCCACTATCAACAATGAATATATCATCTTTGTCCTCGTTTGTATATAATGATTCTTCTGGAGTATCTTCTTTGGTTACAGTCAACACTTCTGCAAGAAAACTGACTTTCTCACTTTTTTTATTTTTGAAACAGTCTTTTTCTTCATGATTGTCTTTTCTGCAAATATTACATTTGAACGTTTTACTTTGTTTAAGTTTTTCATCTCTGAAGTAGCAGTCTTTTTCTTCATGATTAGTTTTTCTGCAAATTCTGCATTTCAACATTCGGCATTTATTAGCCATATGTCCTATTTTATTACATTTGAAACATTTTCCTTGGAATTTTCCTGCAACAATGTTACTTCTTGAATTGTTCATGAAAGCCTTGAAAGCCACATTTTCTTTGTTTCCTTCTTTCAATTTCTCTTCTTCAGCAGTAAGACGTGCTTGAAGGTTTTCTAAAGTTTTCTCCGAATCAGCTACAGAATCCCAAGCACTACTGAAATGTCTATATTCTTCAGGTAACACTGACATTATTTTTGCTATCAACATAATATCTTTGATTTCCTCATTCATACTTTTTAGTTTGTGAGAAATAGTAAGCAAACTACTTATATTACTAGCTACATTTTTGTTCTTCTCGAATTTGAACGTATGGAAATCTTGTAGGAGACTACACTTCTGTTGATTGGTGTTTCTTTTGTATATCTTGCTAAGATTTTCGAACATACTTTTAGAAGAATCACAAGTGAAAAGATGAGTCTTCACACTCTTGTCGACTGTTTTCAAGATGTAATTTTTGGCTTGAGCATCTCTAACCTTCCATTTCTTCAGTTTTTCTGGGTCATTTGGTTTTTCTTCTAATCCATCTACGATATCTTTTATGTTCTTTGCTTCAAACAGAATGTTAATTTCAAATTCCCACATTGAAAACGTCGATGAATCCTTGAGTTTTGTGATATTTGATATTTCATTAGAATCGTCATTGAAAGCCATAGTTTCACTTGTTTTACTGCCCACTGGTTTTTTTTTAATTATTATATGATACTGCGCACTTCTTCACTTTCTTTTTACGAAATTTGAGATTGTCCTCTTACTATATTTCAATCACTGGTGCTTCTGGGCCCCATAACCTGTTATATTTTAATATTTGCTTCACTCTGTATTTAATAAAAGAGATTCACAAGTTCGTAACTCTATTTATTCAGCAACATTCATTTTATATTTTTATTATTGACAGATGTCAAAAAACAAACTTGATCTTTTTTCTGAAAGCTGACCAAACTTCCTACTTGATTTATATTTTGTCATTATCGAATCTAATTCAACAAGTTATACCATTTCGGAATCTCAATGAAACGGGCATGTTTTTTTTTGCATTGGCTCTCAGGTAATTATATATTTTTCACACCACGCTAGGTTGGACTTATAAAAAAACAATAAGCAAAACGGAAAAGTTGAGTCAGATCTTTTTTTCATGAAGAACTATTCATGCGCCTGAAAAATAATGAATTTCATTCGATAGATCATCTATCCAGAAATACTATACAAAATACAGTTTGAAAAAATTCCTTCATTGGAAGTCTTGCCTGCAAAACGAGTGGTGAAGGGTGTAATTCTCTCTAATTTTCGAAAATCTTCAAAATCTCGAAAACCAAGGCGCTTTTCTAAACGTAAAATAAATTTTTTCGAACCGCCATAGAGTCCTCTACCCGCAGGCTTCATATTATCCATTCATTACGCCACACCTTGTATGAGGAATGGAACCGCCGCTATTTTCATCGAAATGTGTTGAAAAACGTCATGTTGAAAAATGATTGTGAAGACATGTTTCATAGACACTAAAGTTCAAATTTTCTTCTTATAAAAAAACAACTTCATTGGAAAAAAGAGATGGGGTGAGATCAAGACGTCCTTTAACTTCAATTTAAAATTCAAAGAAAAAATCAAGGCTTTACGTACAAAATTGAAAACGTAAATTAAGAACAAGTGAATGCCGTTTTTGATTCTTAAGGTATTAGTTCCCCTTAAGCTCTCAGCAATAAGTACTGGTGGCCTTTTTTTAAATCAACATTGTGAAGTCGCATTTCTACAGTGGTAATACTCTACAACTCCCCTGTGTCTGAAACTGGTTGACTGGGTTGTGCTGCGCCTGTATTTATAGTTCAATAAATAGTATAGTAGTAGTAGTAGTATAGTACATGTATTGATATTTAGTTAGCCTAGATCAGTTCCATGCATAAAAAAAAATATTGCATTACCATAGCATCGAACAATAACTCATTAGAAGCAAAGATTATAGAGTAGAAATATAGGAAACGCCCTCATATCTCTAGTACTAAAAACGTACTACATTATGGCCAGTGAAAACACGCTTGACAATGAGATGGCGCTGAAAACGCACTGTCAATACAATGACTCTAACAAGACAGTGGCGACAATTGTGGTCTCGGTTTTCATCGTTTTAGCAAGAATATGGCGGATTTGGTCAAGTGACGTGACGTGAGCCAATCCGCATTCCGAATTAGAGATCATATCATTGAAATCTGTGCTTCTAAGCCGCCATATTCTTGCTAAATTTCCAATTGTCGCCACTGTCTCGTTAGAGTCACTGTAACTGTCAATGCAGAAAAACTTTTTAATAACAGTTTTCTGTTTTTTAATTGGGAGGCGCGAAATTCGAATTCTATTCCTTGTATTAAATTCCAATATCGATTTTGTTTCGATCAGAAAACAAGCATCCTGAGCTTTCATCTAAACATTGTTTGGAATCAATTGATATCAATGGAAAACGCTGTTGGATGTGCTATATTTTTATTTGCAATTCATAAAAAATATCCAAAAATTGAAATTATTGGCAATAAATGAAGCTTCGACTAGGACACTAAAGTAAAGGGTTTTTCAACAAGAACTTTGTAAGTAAGTAAGTAGGTAAGTATTTATTAATCCCTTAAGACATATATAAATGTATAGGACAAGTCAGAAAAAAATAGCTACAAATTCATAATTATATCATATCATGATACAACTTAAAATTACTACAAGAAAAGGACATAAAAATATAAATACAAATATTACATTGAATCAAGTTGAATCAAGTTGCTGATCACATATGTATTCATTAATAATGTAATAAGCCTTACGACTCAACAGAGATCTAATGAAACGGATTAAACTTAAGGATTTGAAACATGCTGGTAATTTATTATAGATTTTTATGCCCTGATAAGTGGGTGAACGTTCATATCTTGCTGTTTTGTGTTTAGGAAGAGTTAAAACTTCTACGTTCCGTGTATTGTAAGAGTGGTGACTAGATAATTTATCCATACTCTGAAATTTTTGCCTAATTGAGATCAGCGACTTATAGATGTAGATACAGGGTACAGTTAATATGCAATTATTAGTAAAGATAGGTTTGCAAGAGGATCTTGAGTTTACACCATATATCATCCGCAACACTCTCTTTTGGGAAACAAAGACTCTATTTACATCCGATGAAACACCCCACAACAAAATATTATATGATATGTGGCTATATACAAGGCAGTAGTATAGGTTCATAAGATATTCACTTGAAAAGCAATGTGTCACCCGATAAATGGCGTAAAATGATGAATTTAGTTTTTTACATAGGATGTCAATATGATAGCTGCATCTGAGATGTTCATCAATGTAGATACCCAAAAACTTAGTGGACTCGTCCGACCTAATTGTAGAGCCTAAGCAGCTGATCGTTAATTGCTCTCCTTCAGCTGCTTTGTTTCCGAAAGAAATAATTTTTGTTTTCTCTACGTTCAGGAGTAACGCATTTTTACGACCCCAAGCACTAAAATTATTAATGAGACATTGACAGATGCTAACAAGCTGGGATGCGTCCGAAGCAGAAATAGCTACGGAAAAGTCATCCGCAAAAATCAACAACAATAGAGACCTCAAGTAATCAGGCAGGTCGTTGATGAAGAGGACGAAAAGAAGTGGGCCCAATACCGATCCTTGGGGAACTCCGGATTTTAAATTATAATTTTGGCTATGAACATCATCGACTTTTACTTTCATAGACCTACCAGATATGAAACTTATCAACCAATCAAGGAATGTACCTCGAAATCCCAAGTTATAGAATTTTTCTCTCATAAAACTGATGGAAAGAACGTCAAAGGCACAGGAAAGATAAAAAACAGTCCTACAACAAAGCGACCTTCGTCTAGATTCTTATGGACGAACTCGATGAACTCGAAAGCTGCTGTCTCAGTAGAACGGCCGGTCCTGAATCCATGTTGAGCATTAGAGACAAGATCGAACTTGTCCAAAAAAGTGGCAACTCTTTTCCGCACGATATTTTCAATAACCTTGGAGATTACACTAAACAAAGATATCGGTCTATAGTTAGTAATATTATGAACGTCGGCTTTCTTTTTCAATACCGGGATAACTACTGCAGTTTATAGAAGGGATGGAAAGGTACCGTTTGAAACTGACAGGTTGATAAGATGGAAAATATGCTCGGAAAAGAATTCTATAGAAGACTTTAATAAACGGCTGGATATGTAATCATTTCCAGTACTCTTCTTATTTTTCATTCCCCGTATTACGTCCGAGACTTCTAATGCGAGAACTGGGTAGAAATAAAAGGTGTTCGGTGACATGGGGTATGTTGTACACTCTGTTGAAACAGAGCTACCATAATGATCATACAGCCGAGAGCTAGGAAGGTTAGAGAAGTAATCTCCGAAAGTTTCAGCTATCAATTTTGGTTCAGAACAGAGAGAACCCTCCAAGTTAAGGATGATACCAGATCCACCCCTGAACTTACGACCAGTCTCATAATTGACAATGTTCCAAATTGCTTTATGTTTATTATTGAACTCACTTATATATCTGCTATAGTACTGACATTTGCTTCTACGAAGCAACAAATTGTAATATACTTTGGCTATCCTGTAAATTTCGAGTGAATCAGACGATCTGATATTAGCATGTAACCAGTACATATCTTTCAATCTTACGCTAGCCATTTTGATCTCATCAGTGATCCATTGTTTATCAACATTTCCTCGACATGCTATCTTTCTGAAAGGAAAACACTCTCTCATTAGAGATTGGACTTTATCTAAAAATATTCGAAAGTACTCATTTACATCAACGCAATCATATAGTTCGTCGAAATCCATATCGAGAAAATTTGATCTGAAAACACTCAAGCTATGATCAGTTTGTTTTTCACTATGGCCCCACCGGAACTACATGAAAGTTTTGACATTTGGTTTTTAACATATCTATAGTAGAAACTTGAGCAATTGTTAAAATGAATCTCATTTCCCTCAAAAAGCGTTTCAAAATAATAGGAATTCACTATGAAAATGGTGGATCTGTAAAAGTTTTACAGATTGGTCAACATAATCGAGAGATGTTAACTACTAAATTTTGGCATATTGTTGAAGATATTGATATGTTCTTCTTTTTCTTCTACGTGCGGCTGATCTGAGGCCTCGTGACCCATTGTTCGTCCGCTTGTAGTTGGAGAGACTTAAACTCTGTGACATGCTGACAAAAATGCCACAAGTCGAAAGAGAGGTGTCCCTCTCACCATAGGAGTTGTGGGTGTTGTGTTTCCTTGGTGTGTCATCTTTAAGTCTTCAATGTTTATACAGAAGAACAGAATGTGTTTAACCGTTTAATCCGTGTTCCTGCACCAGCGGCACAGGGAACAGCTAGTCAGTCCCATTCTATTCAAGTATTTATCAAACAAATGGCCAGTCATTGCTCCAGTCACTAGACTCAGTTGTTTCTTCTCAAGAGCTGAGAGTTTTTTGACCTCAGGCACAGAGGATGGTCTCTCAATTGGAAGCCTCGACTGTCTGAGACCACTTCAAATACTCCATCCAGAGGAGAATTTCCTGTCTAGCCATCTATTGAAGAAGTTCTTGACAGATTTTCGACAGATAGGCAGCGCCGATCCCGGAACAGCAAAGCACAGCTGATTGGGCTCCCGCTTTGCAGTTATGTCTGCCTTCTCGTTCCCCGGAAGTCCTACGTGAGCCGGGACCCAGATAACTTTCACAATGTTATCAGAGCCTAGCTCCCGCAGAGCCTCCCTCTACTAGGTGTGCATTGCTCTACTAGGTATGCATTCCTCTACTAGGTGTGCATTCCTCTACTAGGTGTGAGTTAACCCTTTCCTCAGTAAGGGATTTCAGGGTTTCCTGACTGTCACAACAAATATAGATGTGTTTTCCGGAGTACCCTCTGCGGATATTCTCCAGAGTGCAAGCTGATACAGTTCAGCCTGCACTATGGAACAATCCTTCCCTAGGGAGATGGACAGATTGAAACGAGGTCCAACAATTCCCACTCCTGTCCCTATGGGCATCACAGAGCCATCGGTGAACCAAGTGGGACCTGTAGGCTCAAGAAGCCTGTTTGGTGTAGGCCATAGGTCTCTGTCAGGGACAATTACCCTGTAGGGTTCGGCAAAGTAGAAGCTGGTGCCCGCGCGGTCCCCTCTATGGATAAGGGATGCGTTGGCATCCTTAACCATCGTAAGAGCCCTCACATGCCCCCTGAATAGTCCTCTATCGCGCCATTGTCCCTGTTCCCGAACTCTAAGAGCTGTCTATGGTTATCACAAATATGTGGTTTCAACAAGACAGTGCCACAAGTCACAACTACCAAAACAATGGATTTATTGCAAACCAAATTTCCTGATCGCATAATTCCACTAAATTCAGTAGTTAAAGGGCTAGCTCAATCATGCGATTAAACACCACTGCATTATTTTTTATCGAGAAATGTTTAAGACAAAGTCTATACGTGGCCAATCGAGTCAATTGCAGCCTTAAAACTCAAAATTGGAGAAGTTATTGAAATGGATCCACCATTTTGTCGAAAAGAGATTGAAAACTTTGATGAAAGAATCGACATCTGTAACCGTGGTTGTGGTGCACATTTATAAGATATCATTATCCATTCATAATTGACAAAATTTCCTTTTCTGAATAAAATGAAAATCATTTTCATCTGAATTTATTGTTTTATTTTGATTTACAAAACGAAGTTCTTGTTGAAAAACCCTTTATATGGTGATCTGCTATACGTCGAACGTAAAATTTCTGTGCTGTGTAATTTTTGAATTAATATACTTAGTTGAATTTGTGAAATATACATATCATATATCACAAATTAATATGAACCAATATTCAATATACTATCATAGCATACACATTCCAGTTACTTACATATGTAGGTATTATTTATAGAATTTTCAGTTTCTTGGTGCTTTTTTTATGATTTTCTTATGATATGGTCTCTTTATGACAAAATATACAAATTGATTAATGAATAAACAAAATACATAGCAGGTTTCATAAAACTTTGACTTTCCAAACAACAATCTGACAGTCAATATGACAAAAAAATTCAATAATCAGCAACTAGAACGAGCAAGATAAACAAACGGCGGTACGAGAATCAAAACATTCAAAACCTCTTCAAAGTAGACGTCTGAAATCTTACAAAATTTCGTATGTTCATATGCAAATGGTACTGAAATTAATATTTTAACCAGTCCTAGCGTCTTCAAAACACGCTTGACACAGATGGCGCTCAAATAGTTCTAGTCGCCTCGTTTCCCATCTTTCTACTCTATACTCTTTGATTAGGAGTTTCAATGTGAAGTTTGAGGTCAAAAAAGTAAACCAGAGTTACGCAATAAATTGAAAGAAATAAGATGTCTGCCGTAATTGTGAAGATTGAAAAATTGGTTTATCGAGCTATCATCAAGTACCTGTATTTAAAAGGGTTAAGAGGTAACCAGATACGATTAATACTCTTGGTGATAAATGTCCAAAAATCTGCTGAAAAAGTTCTTGCTTCAGTTTTTTGAGTGATCATGATTGATTTTTTTGATAAGGGTAGAATAATAACCGGATACTACTATTCGAAATTACTGACCGCTCTACGGGAAAAAATTAAAGAGAAAAGACGCGGAAAGCTATCCAAAGGTGTTGCTATGCAAGAAATTCGTGATTTACCCCCATTCACCAGATTTGGCTCCATCCGACTATCATCTCTTCCTCAACGAGGAAGTTATAAAAGCTGTGGAGGTCTGGTTTGCAGCGCAAAAAGAAACATTTTTTTTGAAAAGTCTAGGGACATTGCAGGTTCGCTGTAATAAATGTATGCTATTAAGAGGAGAATATGTTCAGTAATAAAATATTTTTGACATTGAAATTTAAATTGGTTCTATAGTAGGCTAAGAATTTTTCAATATATCCTCGTAAGCTCAACTTTGCTAATATAGTCTGGAATCCTTCGTATAATGTCCACAACACAATGTTACTTGTGGACATTACTAACTCGAGAGAATACAGAAAAAATTCATCAAATTTCTTCAATAGGTACAAGGATTCAAATGTTTTTGTAACTCTCGGTATAGACCAAGTCCATTCACATTACCTCGTTGAGCTTCTTTAAAAACGGAAAATAAAAAATGAAATATTTCCATTTAAGTTGATGAAAGGGATTGCTCTGACTCACCGGACTTGGTTGGAATGATTCCCTCCAGGAGCAATTCGCAATCGTACTTTACTATCAATGAGTGAGTGCATTTAATACCAATCTCGGTAGGAATTCTCCAGTTCACCGAATATGCAGTTCATTCAACAAATATTGTGCATGGACATTTTATTACTACCAGTGAACGAATAACCCATGGAAGGAGTCTAACCGTCAGATGCTGTCGTAATGCTGGCTAAGATGATATTTGTGATATTGGCTACATATGAACACCCGTTAGAAGATCACTTACGAAAACTTGTTATAAGAAACAAAAAACCAATCATAACTTATTAATAAAGTCCACCAAACTAAATACCCATTGTTCAAGAACAGCTAATTCTAAAAATAAAAGCAAAACGGTCTGGAATATTGTAAACAACATCATTGACAGACCAGCTAAAAGTAATAATCCCATGTCCATTGAGTTGGATGGTACAGTGTTCTCTGAACCTACAGAAGTTTCTAACCTGTTTGCTGGATATTTTTCCACCACAGCGAGAGAAAGACTGTACACTTGCTATAATAATAATCTATCACTTTCTTGTACTGTCTTACCATCCCTAAACACCAATTTTTTTTTTATCCCGTGTCTCCTTGGGAAATTGAAGAAACCGCGAAAATATTGAGAAATAAAAAGAGCGTAGTATCTGACCGCATTTCAGTTAGGATCCTAAAAGAGATTTCTCCAGCAATTAGCCATCACTTAGCAAATCTGATAAACATATCCGTAACATCAGCAAAGTTTCCAAAGCTTCTCAAAGAATCTATTGTTGTCCCCATTTTCAAGAAAGGAATTATCCACGATATAACAAACTATCGTCCAATATCAATTTTAAGTGTCTATTCAAAAGTATTTGAAAGAGTCGTCTATGCGAGAATGGTTGATTATCTCAGTAGGTTCAAAATATTAAACTCAGCTCAGCATGGGTTCAGAAACTCTCATTCCACAAAAACAGCTGCACTTAGCTTCGTTGAAATTGTATATAAATGTTTAGTCAAAAATATGCAGGTAGCTGGGATTTTTTTTGACCTTTCCTGTGCTTTTGATACTCTCAACTTCAAGTTCATTGTTGATAAGTGTTATAGCATGGGGTTTAGAGGAATATTCTTGGACTGGTTGCAAGACTTTTTAAATGGAAGAACCTTGTCTGTCAGAGTTGGAGAATGTTATTCGGAGAAAAATAGTATAGAAATGGGGGTGCCTCAGGGTTCCGTGTTGGGACCACTGCTCTTTCTTTTGTTCATAAATGATTTGCCTGGTCATTTAACATGTCTTCTGTTGGTGTTGTTTGCTGATGACACATCGGTGGTGGTTTCGGCACGTGGTCGTGATGAGCTCCAAAAAGCTTGTGAAGTCTTGATGGCAGAGTTTTTCAAATGGTGCCACACAAACAACTTAATGATCAATGTCGAGAAAACCGTTTGTTTACATTTCGGCCTAAATAGCCTCGAGATGGAACCTATTAAACTGAACTTCTTGGGTAACGTGATAGTTTCAGCTGATAGCACCAATTTTCTTGGCGTGCATATCGACAGAAATCTTGGTTGGTCATTTAATGTTGAGAATATATGCAAGAAAATCAACTCATCCTTCTTTGCTTTAAATAGGCTGAAAAAAATTCTGCCTCGTAGTTCACTCATTGAGGTATATTATAGTCTGGTCTATAGTCATCTTATATACAGGGTGGCCATTTGAAAACGAAATAGACGAGATTACAGACGAAATAAATTTTTTCGATAGAAATGCTCGGACAAGTCGATTTCTGTTTCGAGGGGGACAACTCAAGATGTAGGTTACGGGCGCATAGCGCTTCAACCCTTGCTACTACAACCCTCGCCCCCAATTTTTGAATAGGGAAGATGGGGTGAGTGATACCTCATTTGAAAGGTATTTTTATACTGATTTCAGCACAGTAATTGTTTTTTCATTTTATGCATTAGTTCTCGAAATATTCTTAACTAAGTATCTGAATATGAAGTGGTGTTTTCATGGCACTTGTAGTGTTTTTTTGTGAAAAATCGACATTTTGAGCTTCAAAACAACCATGACTGTGGCTTCCTTCCTCCAATCCACTGACATAGAAATCTTTAATCAAGATGTCGAACAAACAAAGCGTATTGCGAAGGAGCTCAATCTTGCTGAAACTCAATCTAAATTATCTTTGATATAATTTTGTCTATTAAGCTTCGGATGGTTGTAACTTTTCTGGAGGAAGGTCTTTCAAAAAATTTCATATCAAATATACCCAACTTGATTTTTACCACAGAATCACACCTTACATTTTTTCGGTTTTATTCAGATTCACCCTGTATATCAATTTTGAGTTATGAACGAAAATTGAGAAATTGTCATTTTCAATGAAGCTGAATAACTCGCATATTCGAACTCGTATTCGAAATCTGTTGTTACATTCTACAGTCAATTTTTTATATTTTAGGTGTACATACCATATCCAGTTTCAATTCGTTATTAACAAAGTTTCTTCCCGTGAAATTGAATTTCACGGGCCTTATCGAAATTCGCAATGACCCTCTCGGCAATATGTTATCGGACGTTAACTCATTAAAATGTAATTTAGACGCAGTTTCCCTCCTGTCGTACACAAAATGAGTGCGGAGTCTGTCATTCTGTCGCCAACATATATAAACTTCGCCATTGGGTGGAATTTCATTTCATCAGCACTCTGCCTCTTCCAATTTTGACTGTTGGATTGCAATTATAGCGTTTTAACACATTTTCCGATATAATCAACCTCTATCGAACAAATATGGATAGACAATTTCAGAATATGATGTTTTTACATAATATTTTGAAATCTTTATCAATCGAATTCAAATCCGTTCACGCTTTGAAAGAGCAAAAATTTCCTATACAAATTATCAATTTTAGAATCTTGTCGTTGATAGTCCATTACCGATTGTGAATTAATTTTCATTTGGTACAAAAATTCTGTTTCAGTCGATTTTCTTCCAAAAATTCCCAAGGTTTCGAAACCCAATGGTTTTTTTCTCAATGCTGAAAGGTACAAATTTCAAGGAACTCATGCTCATCTCCAACATCAACGGAATCAAAATAAAATCATGTTTGCTTTGGGAAAAAAACTATTGGATTTCAATGTATCAAAAAGACTCGAATAGAAAAGGTTTTCCGTCCATATTCCCGAAAATCTTCTCAATAATATCCCTTTCAGCAAGAAAAAAAAAAAAATTCTACGTTTTCCACCACTTAGTAATTTTTAATAATATAAAAAAACTATAATTCGCTTTTGTGCATCGAAACAAATGAATACGAATACAAATACAAATACAAATCAACTTTATTTCGAAGGACCTTCATACAAGTAGATACATAACAAAGAGCAAATGAAATGACGTCCAAAAATTTAACATTATACAGATTTGACAGATTCATAAAATTCTGCCAAGGAATGAGGTTCCATATTTAAGAGAACGAATCTCAATTTATTCTTGAAATTATTTACATCTGTTAAGACCTTCAAAGTATCAGGAAGGGCATTAAACTGTTTCATGCACAAATAGGAAGGAGGTTTCTCAGTTACTGACAATCTATGCATAGTAATGTAGGTTGTTCGATCTGGTAGGATAATAATGATTCTTCGTGTGAATGACAAATGATTTTCTATTTTTCATGAAAAATACTAAACACTCAAAAATGTAAAGAGTACATAACACGAGATAATTCTTCAACTCTTAGTATAATTAGTATTTTCATAAATAATATTCAGGCATGAAGATATCTCCTTCTCTCCAAGTTGAGCCAATTCACACTCTGGATAGTATGACTGATACTATCAAATCTACTTATATAAAAAATCAATCGGAAATTGGAGTTCTGAAGTTTCTGTACCCGCTTACCATAAGGGTCATTCGAAAAGGTGCCATAAAAACAATCGGCATAGTTCAGATGTTAAAAAACTAACGATTCTTATTGCAGTATTTTACATTTTGCTCCAATGTTTCCTTGTTCCTATAAGGAACTCTCAAAATGCCATATGCCTTTTACAAACAGGCATGAATATGGTTCGTAAAATGTAGCCAAACTAATGCAGCGTGCTCGCGGAGCTAAAAATAGAAAACGTGGCAAGGTTTCTATTTTGCTTTCGAAATTATTACGCGAAGAGTTGGGATCGAGGGTGAAACTATTGTGGATCACGTAAGTTCAATTCGCTTCTCATTCGATTAGATAAATACAAATATGTCGAAATGAATCGTTGAGGGTTGTGCAGTTTTGAGTAGTGTTTTTATGCTATTTTATCAGAAGCCCTTCGTGAATCATACGTGCCAAAAAAGAACGTGAAAAGAGGCGCTTTCGGATTAGAAATTGGATACTCAAAAAAAACTTTGAAGAAAGCAACTTAATCAAGTGACAAATAAGTTTGCGAATACCTGAAGACCATTTTGATCATCTCCTGCAATTATTTTCCCCAAAAAATAATGATTTTCAAAATCAGACACTAATATGATAAAAGCAATTAGAATTCAATTAAAATTGTAAGTGACACTGGTCTACTAAGCCACTGTTCCAAGAGTTTGTATTATATGTTTCGTGTTCCAAAAAATAAAATGAACACAATTTAAACAAAAACTGATGTCGTGGTGATGGTTCAAATATTATTGAACTTTTGTTTTGTTGAACCAAAGAGGAATCTTTAGTTGAACATACAAGCTTCGTGTCGGCTTTTCACCGCTAAAAGGAGCCACCTCTCTAGTCAGCTGTCCCTTGGCCACAGATTACAGAAATCTGTGCCCTTTGCTCTGGACTACTCGCCATTAAAAATGCGTCTCGCTGCGCAAATATTAGAGACGCAACCCAACCTCGAGAGCCATTGCAGTTTAGTGTTGTGCTCGAGTCACAATCAAACCAAAGATTATAGAGTTAGGAAGATAGGAAACAGCCTCCTATCGCTAGTACTAAAAAGCGTATACGTTTTGGCCTGTGTTGCACACAATTGACAATCAGTTGACGCTAAAATCGTGCTCTCAAACTGTTGAATAACAGTTTTCTATTTCAAAATTGAAGGGCGCGAAATTCGAATTTTATTCCTTTTATTGAATTCGAGTAGACTTGGTCGAAACCAGAAAAAACATCCTGAGCGACAAAACAAAAATAGGCCTTTGTTTTGTGATCAAGATGTTTTTTTCATCTAAACATTGTTGTGAATCAATTAATATTAATGAAATACTGTGTTAGATTTGCTATACTTTTTATTTGAAATATATAGAAAAATTTGACAAAATTGAAGATTGTACATGGTGTATCCAAAGGTCAGGCTTTTTTTTAACGGATGGTACAATTGGTGAAAATAATTCACTTTTGAAAACATCCTGTACACAAATAATTGAGCTCTGAATATAGGACACAACAGAACATGGTGAAATGTTATATATCAAAGGTGTAATTTCTACACAATACATTTTTTTCCAATTAATAGAATCCGTTGAATTTGTAAAATTTTTATCAGAAATTAATATGGACAAATATTCGATACAACATATCACAAGAATTCTTTTACATATTAGTTACAGAATTTTCAGAACCACAATTAAAAACAAATTTACCTGTATGTCGGTAAAGATATGTAAGAATAACAAGTCAACTCCAAAATGCAAATAACTTAACTAATAACATGAATTGCATATCAACCCAATAATAATATATCCAGCTATAAATGATAAAATTCAGTGATAAATTGAAATACGTGTATAAAATTGTAGTGTAAGAGCCTAGGAGTACAAGTGCATTTTATTTGGTTTTGAGAAAATCAGATTTAAAGTTGAAAATTATTCCCAAATTCGACCCGTTGGTTTCTCTAGTACTTTGTATTGCTCTGTCTTTTTCACTTGAAGTTTTGGACTTACTCTTTTATACCATCCTCAGCTTGTCTCACCACTTACTCATAGACAACGTGGTGATCGCCAAAATGCAACTCTTCACATAGACTAATTTCATCGTATATCAGAGAACAAATTTCTTTCTTCTGCTCAGTATTTAGGAGATGCAACCGCAAAGAATCTATAATGACTCTACGTATTCCAGGAGAAACTTTTTTACTGCAGTTCACCAAGTCAATGTCTGGACATACTGAAAATCCTATTCACTTCAGAGTACTGAAAATAAAAATCAATCAATATCAGAGTCACATTTTTCGAGTTTCAATACTTACGTTCAGATATTTATGGTAAATTCAAAAAACTTATATTCGGAGAATCTTTTGTACTACAGTTTCCACAGTTCCTCACCATACAATAGTTTCCATAAGACATTTTGAGCAGAGATATTTTTCTTTGATTTTGAAGTTTTCACTGAGGAAATACACAAAAAACTCTAATAATAAACGACTAAAATGAACTAAATGAACGACGAGCGGAAAGAGAATCAAAACAAAACGGCCATGTTTCTTCAAATCTTACAAAAGTCAAATTATGTTTCTCCAAATGGCCGTCGAATAAATATTTTAACCATTCTTGGCATCTTAGTAACACAATTGAACCACCAGGTGGCGCTACCACAAGTGTATACGCTTGGTTTCCTATCTTCCTAACTCTATAATCTTTGAATCAAACCCTTCCACTTGCTCCATTCAAAACAATAATTCACAAAACGACAAGGTTCACAATTAGTTTAGATGTGTCTTTGTCTGACATTAGCTCGACATCCACGCGATAGAGTTCTCCTTGCGTTTCGAATTCGAGGATGTTTTTTAGAAAAATATTATAAAACATATTATTAATATTTCAATGGTTCTTCATTTTCCTATATTATTTTCAAACATGCAATAATATTTGCGTCATGTATATTGAAAATATTGAAATAGAATTGGTGCATTTTTTCCTGTTGTGATATGTTTTTCAGAAAAATGTGTTGCTTTGAGGTTAGAAAAAGTACCGCTCGAAATATGTAAAGAGAGCGCGAATAGATACAAGATGGTTTTACTAGAAACAGTCTACGAGGCGAACCGAATGAACTACAACTACCTGCTGCGGGATGATAAAAAAGATGGAAAATATTTTATCATTTCGAAGACTTTGTGACTATATTGGGAAAATAACAGCTGAAAATAATTCAATAATAATTTCGTGGAATATCGTACAAAATCGGAGATTCCTTAGGTACCATCTAAATGTCACCGATCTACGGTAAATTCCGTCGGTGTGGCAACGCTGATTTCCTCCAACTAGTTCCCCCAAAAATTCCTTTCGCCAATTTGTCAGATATTTGATTTTCGAACGTGGGCCACGTTCGAACGTGGCGTTTCGAACCTTCCCCTCTGCTTGTGACACCATGAAGCAAACTCAAAACGCATTGTTCACACCGCACACGGAGAGATTTCCTGGAACGTTCGAGCAATAAATGTAGACACGTCTCGGTACTAAATGCTATACACACCGGTAGCGATCATAGACTCGAGCCCGCTTCACGTTTGATTTGCAGAAAGAAAGAAGTAAACTTTTCCGGAACACTCTTCTTCCCACCTCCAAAGAACTTGAAACAAATGAAGAAGAATACCGAAAGGAATAAGAGCACAGACTGTAAGTTGTCATCTTAAATACAGATCTAAGCATGGATCAAATAGTCCAGAATATAGAATCTAGTATTCATACTAGCCTAAAAAAGATATTCATTTATTTTTTATTTATTTTATCCTAATTATTCGTAGAATTGAACTCCTGCCGATAGTAAATTATCATTAAACGCCTTAAGAATCATAAACAATAGTCGAAAACTTCAAATACACACAGAAGGATACAGAAAGTTAAGCAAAAACATTGTACCGTTCCCTATCCCAGATTCAGAATCGGATTTCAACAGAGTTCACAGTATGGTCCCTGACTAGCTCGTGACTGAATTATTTCCTTATAAAAGATAAAAAAAGGCGCTATAGACACTAGCGAACTAGCGAAACAATATTTTCTCAACATTTGTTTATTCAAAATCCAAATTCAGATATACTTGGCCAAGTTCAAAAAGAATTACTGAAAGTTAACAATGCAAGCAATAAGTTACAAAAACTTCAATGACGAGATGGCTAACAATAAGGATATGGTATCTCAAAGGCATACAAAAACTTATCTACCCGTAACCGGTGAGGTACAATTTTGGTTTCGCAAGGAGTGACATGGAGTCTCACAGCCTACTGCGCAAAATTGTGAACTATATCAAATGTGAGATTTTTTTCTTCAATAGCAACTTCTTATGTTTCTATTCATTAATAGCAACTTCTTATGTTTCTATTCATTATTTAAGAATGTGTTGGTTGATGAATAGGTAAATATTACAAGGAAATAGACTTATGAACAACTACTTTCATAGAAGACCGTTTCGGATAGAAAAAATTAAGGTGGTTTGAAAATGAACATATTTCACTAAAAAAACAACGCAGTAATTGAACGAAGATTCCGAGTTTGTCCAGAGTGATATAGAAACATCGAATTTCTATGAAAAACAAAATGCATCTCTGAGGCACTTAAAAAACAGAAACAAAAGAGTTTTAAACCATATTACTGCATTCTGCATATTCAGCATTTCTATGTCCTTGTCTATCCCTTCTCTCCAGGATTTACGGGGCCTTCCTCTTTTACGTCTTCCAGTTGGCTTCCAATCCAGAACCTGTTTAGGGAGTCTCTCATCTGCCATTCTTTGAACATGACCGTATCATTTCAGCTGTTTGGTTCTTATGTCATCAGTTATTGTGCGGTGGACACCCATTATTTCTCGTATTCTATCATTAGTTATTCGTTGTATCCGGGATCTGCCCGCCGCACGTCTCCAGAAGTCCATTTCTGTTGCTTCCAGGGTTCGTATATTTTTTTCCTTCAGCGGTCACACTTCGCTCCCATAGGAGACTATGCTTTTCACTATAGCGTTGTATATTCGATGTTTATTTGTTTTCGATATTTTATTGTCCCATAAAACGCTGTTGAGCATAGATATTGCTTTTCTTCCCTGGTTGTTTCTCTCCTTTATAGCTTCTTCTAGGGTCCCGCTACTGGATAACTGTGTTCCCAGATATTTATATCCCTTACAGCCTTCAATAACTTGACCATCCTCTAGAATCATATTTTGTTGGGGGCCTCCCACGCACATGTACTCTGTTTTAGCAACATTCACTTCCAGTCCCCAATGCCTATATTCTTTCCTGGTCATATATTCCAGATCATCGAGATCTTGAGCCATGACCACTTGGTCATCGGCGAAGTTCAAGGTGTAGATAGTGGTGTTGTTGAGCGGTATACCCATATTGCTGCATTTTCGTTTCCATCTCAGTAGAGTTTTCTCCAAGAAGATTTTGAAAAGCTTGGGGGACAGACAACATCCCTGCTTTAATCCTTTATTTGTGGAGAAGCCGCTGGAGAGCTTATTTCCTATTTTTATTCTGATATAGGAGTTGTTATATATTTCTTTAACGGCTTCGATTATCATAATATTCACGTTTGTCGTTTCCAATGCTTCCCAGAGTTTGATAAGCGGAAAACAGTCGTACGTTTTCTTTAAATCTACAAATAATATATGGACTTTCTTATTCACAGCTGACAATGTCTCTAGTATTTGAGTCCGACTAAATAGATGATCTATCGTTGACCGTCCGGCCCGAAATCCAGCTTGTTCTTCAGCTTCCTGATCAGCAAACTCTTGTTCTATTCTAGACTTAAGTATTTTTCCATAAAGTCTGATTATTGAGCTTGTAACTGCGATGCCTCTTTAGTTCTCACATGTTTCTTTACTGCCCTTTTTATGTATAGGAGTAAGATACGATTCTTTCCACTCTTGTGGGATCTTACCGGTGTTACTGCATGTTTGATTCACCTGGTATATTGCCTGGACCCTAAGCTTTTCTGTTTTTTAGGCGTTGGCATGCATCCGTTACTTCTTTAACCTGTATTCTGATGGGTGAGGCCGAAAACGACATTTCATTTTCATGCTGGTTGACTTCTCTGAATTGATCTGTCTCTTCCTGCAACAGTTTGCTGAAATATGAATCCCAATTTCGTAACGGTATAGGGGATATTAAATCTGTCTTTTTGTTTTGACGTAGTGACCTTAATACTTTCCAGCTTTCTTTGCTTTTTCTTCCTCCTAAATATGAGTTTATTGTTGAACATTTTCTTTCCCAGGTTTCGTTCTTCTTTTGAGTGATCTTTCTTCTAACTCTTAGTTGAGCTTCCTTAAACAACATTTTATCCTCCTGCTTTTTCGATGCCAAGTATTTCAGGTTTAACTCTCTTTTCTCTGCGATGTCTCCCTCAATATCCTCATCACACCAGTATGGTTTATCATGTTTTCTTACCTCGTACACCCCCAAGGCTACTTTTGCAGCGTCTTTGAGGCATTTTTTGATGTGGTTGTAATGGTCATCAGTGTTTTCGAAAGTAATATCTTCCAGTTTCTCATCAAGTCTTTTGGCATAAAGTCTTCTAGTGCTTTCGTGTTCTAAGCTGTCTAGGTTATATCGTGTCTCTTCAATTGTTTCGTGCTGTTCTAGTTCTACGGGGTGTTGCTTTCTGTTTCTTGCGGGGAATCGTATTCTTGCTTTCAAGAGGTGGTGATTACTACCGCAGGTGGCGCTTCGAAAAACCCTGACATCATATGCCTTCAGGTCTGTCTCCTGAGCCAAGATTTCTTGGTGTAAACTTTCGAAAAAATCATCCTTTTCTTTGACAGTACTGTCATCGTTGACCGCGTATACTCCGATTAATGTTATTTTTTCGCCATATAATGTCAGGTTTATTTTGATAATTCTTTCGCTAATTGGTTGCCATGATGTTATGTACTTTCTGAGGGTTCTCGCAATAACCATTGAAACTCCCTGTTGCGCTCTTTTTTCCTTTGGCACGCCACTGTAGTAATGGTATTTACCAAGGTTTTCAGACCCTTGACTCTTCTTCTTGGTTTCTGTTATTACTGCGACCTGTATTTGTTGTTTACCTAATTCGAGCATTACTTCATTAATCTTCCGGGAGTGTCCTTGTACGTTCCATGTTCCAAAATGCGATATCCTTTTCCGTTGCTTTCGTCGGTTTATAAGTTTCAATTCGATCCGAGGCTTTTGACTGGGTTTTTTAACATTTCAACTTTTTTCCGAAGATCGAGGAGTTAGCCCGATGCTTCAACCCCCGTTCAGGAGGGCCAGGTTTTTGTTCAAGGTTCCTTCCTCTAGATAAGTTGCTTTCACCATAGCTCTGGAATCTTATCCACCCCGCCTGTTGGTCCACGGGAGGTATTTGATTTCCCTCCTACCACCCATATCTGGGAGGCTTCCCCCGATCCGCCACCTGGGGACGCGCTCTCTAGGGGTTACAGGCTTCCCCGAGAGTGATATCTTGTACTTTATAAAATGAGGCCATGGATCAACGCTGTGTTCTTCTGGAGCAGCTATAGATCGTGCATTTTTCCTACATCACACCTCCTTTGGTGAGGTTGTAGAAATTTATCATTTGAGGTTTTCCAGTTTCTAGATCATCACCTACAGTAAGATGCATTGACGATAGAAGAACGACCGCTATATTTTTCTTGGTGATAAAAGAAACTAGAGTCATATTTTCCGTAAAGCCGTACACTGTTGAACCAACTGGCCTACCCTTGATAGGGAGAAACTCTGGAGGAATATGGGCTTTGATTTTCTCATATTTCCAACATAAGTTATCCCCACCGTTTTGAGCAGTTTCACCAATTCCGCAGAGGTAAACCAGTTTTCAGGAGTCAAATTTATACTAGTACCCAATAAAGGCTGATTTTTTTCTTCATTCACAGACAGAGCTCGAGAATGTCCACCAAGTCCAAGTAAAAGAGTAGAAATATTGTGCTGCGAAACGCGAACATTTCTAGTTGGTTCCTATGCTGACCACTTATATCAATCAATCAATACATGAACATGAACATGATACATGAACTAGAACATGACAAATAGGACCACACAACGATTAAGAAACCGATGCACAGAACTCTGTAATGTGTGGCCCCGTTAGATATATTACACACTTATATACTACACCTAGCAGAAAACAAAGACAAAATCGATAGCATGCCGGTCATCAATGCTACGAATAGAATGGAAAGCATAAGGGAAACAAAAATAAAAATACAACCATACGCGCCGCGAAGGTGGATAAAGAAGGCCCTCAACAATTCGAACGAGGGCGTCACGGACGGTACGCGCGCAATCGCAGGGAATAAATCGAGGACACGATCAAACATCAAACCAGAATGTCAAAGCAAGGTACTCAGCAGACATCCCTCTGTTTCCCAAGACATATTGCTCTGACCACTCTTCTGAACTTGCTTGGGGAAAATTGCTTAATGTCATTAGGCAGCTCATTCCACATCTGGGGAGCAGCTACAGGAAATGATATGCGGAAGACTTTTCAGTTCTGTGGTGGGGAATAACAAAGTTGTCAACATTTCTTATGGTGTAGTGATGCGAGCGAGCACTAAACAACAGCCTCAAGTAAGGAAGATTAATGTGGTTGAGAATGAGAAACACACTATCTCTATTTAAAACTTTATTTTCCTCTGTAAGCGATCGATTTCGGTTTTCAAAAACCATCATCAGGCCAGCTGAAAAATCAATAATATTTCAGACAAACACAATAACATTCCTTTATTGTAACAAATTGAGCTTATGAAAGTAATTATAGAAAAGGCAGGTGTGTGCAACGTACCGTCAATCGAAGTAAAATGTGAAAGATGTTAACCATCTAATCATGAAAAATTTCGCAAAAACAAATCCTCTATACAGGGTGGCCATTTGAAAACGAAACAGACGAGATTACAGACGAAATAAATTTTTTCGATAGAAATGCTCGGACAGGTCGATTTCTGTTTCGAGGGGGAGAACTTAAGATGTAGGTTACGGACGCATAGCGCTTCAACTCTTGCTACTACAACCCTTACCCCCAATTTTTGAATAGGGAAGATGGGGTGAGTGATACCTCATTTGAAAGGTATTTTTATACTGATTTCAGCACAGTAATTGTTTTTTCATTCTATGCACTAGTTCTCGAAATATTCTCAACTAAGTATTTGAAAATGAAGTGGTGTTTTTTTTTTGTGAAAAATCGACATTTTGAGCTTCAAAACAACCATGACTGTGGCTTCCTTCCTCCAATCCACTGACATAGAAATCTTTAATCAAGATGTCGAACAAACAAAGCGTATTGCGAAGGAGCTCAAACTTGCTGAAACTCAATTTAAATTATCTTCGATATAATTTGCAGTATTTCCAATAACATGCGGTAACACTTGATCGATAGAAATCTCCAAAAAGTCCAAATACGTACATATCTCTAATCAGATTACCAGGTAAGAAAATAAAATCATTAATGATGCCACAGAAATATTCCAGTCCCAATTCGTGAAACGATTTCCGACTTAATTATGAAGTGTTTTCTCAGTTGGCTTCAATAATGTTTTCATTTTGTTGATTATTGAATTCATATCTTTTTCAAAAAAATGAGAATCGATAATTTTAGAGATATGTACGTATTTGGACTTTTTGGAGATTTCTATCGATCAAGTGTTACCGCATGTTATTGGAAATACTGCAAATTATATCGAAGATAATTTAGATTGAGTTTCAGCAAGATTGAGCTCCTTCGCAATACGCTTTGTTTGTTCGACATCTTGATTAAAGATTTCTATGTCAGTGGATTGGAGGAAGGAAGCCACAGTCATGGTTGTTTTGAAGCTCAAAATGTCGATTTTCCACAAAAAAAACACTACAAGTGCCATGAAAACACCACTTCATTTTCAAATACTTAGTTGAGAATATTTCGAGAACTAATGCATAAAATGAAAAAACAATTACTGTGCTGAAATAAGTATAAAAATACCTTTCAAATGAGGTATCACTCACCCCATCTTCCCTATTCAAAAATTGGGGGTGAGGGTTGTAGTAGCAAGGGTTGAAGCGCTATGCGTCCGTAACCTACATCTTAAGTTCTCGTCCTCGAAACAGAAATCGACCTGTCCGAGCATTTCTATCGAAAAAATTCATTTCGTCTTAATCTCGTCTGTTTCGTTTTCAAATGGCCATCCTGTATATTATCGTGATCAGGATCAGGAAAGGCAAGCAATGTAGAACAGCGTGGGATCAAATTAATCTATGGTATGGGGGTACAGGAAACGGAAAATGGAACTATCATAATCAAAAAGGAGACTTCAAAAGTATGGCGAGAAAATTCAAAATCGGTCAAATGAAAGGGGATATAAGCTTGAAGATATTCTTGGATGTACTGAAATCTAAAGTGTTGTTTAAAAGATGATTACTGTTTTTCTCCTTTAATATTTCATACTGTTCAAGAAGGTTTAACTTAAAGTAATTATTCTCAGCATGTAAAATCTTTAGGTTGTTGAAATCTGTTTTATGATTATGTTCTATAAGGTGTTCTCCAAGAGATGAATGAGGTCTATTTTTCTGGCGTTCGTTAAATCTTTTCTTCATGTTTCGGGTTGTCATACCGATATAAAAGGATTCGCAGTCTGCGCATGAAATCTTATGAACTCCGCTAAATTGTTCTTTGTCAGATTTAGTCTTGCAGTTAACCAATATATTCTCTAGGGTTTTATGTCGCTTATTAGTGATGTGAAAATTATATTTTCTTATAGTTGTACACAATTTGTGATTTAAACTCACATAAAAAGGTGTTGAAATAAAATTTCCTTCATCTAATATATGTGGGTAGATTTCTTTAATTGTCAGTTTTCTTTTTATATATTTAAAAATGTTGTCCAAGAATTCATTTTTGTATTGGTTGTTTCTCCCAATCTGATATATGGTCTTTAACTCTTTTTTATAGTCTTCTTTAGATAGGGGGACATAACTATGAATCAGATCAAAGGAGACGTTCAAAACTTAAAAGACTAATTGATAACAAAAGAAATTCCCTACAAACAAGGACAGAAGAAATTAGAAACGATGCAAGTAAATCAGGACTAAATAATCATACTTTCCATGACAGATTCACCAACCTCTCTAACATAAACTTAGACGAAGATGAAATGAAGATTGTTAATTTGGGACATAAATTCTCGCCAATACCTCATTCACTAGATGTTTTCAAGACAGCCATTGATATCGAAGTGCAGACCAGGAACAACCCTTGTTATGATTCAATAGCAGAGGATGTAGCGAGGACCCTAGGATTTTTCAGAAATAGAAAGGTAGAGGTGTGCAACCGCGAACAACTTAAAGTGAACTTCCTTTTACAGAAAACCATTAAGAAATTACAAGAGAAAATAGCTGAAAACAACCTCATAATGACCAAGGCAGATAAGAATAAAACAATCAAATTTTTCGATGACAATGATATAATCAAAAGCAAAAATAATCCTTTTTTGAAATATTGTAATAAGGTCAATGACACCATAAAGAAAACCCTTCCAACCCTACAAAAGCTTGGCGAGACAATTCATTCTATAAAAGAGGAGAATCCTCTCCTTCCGAGATTATATAGTCTGATAAAAGTGCATAAACCTGATAAAAGCATAAGACCAATAACTTCTACAATTTCCTCACCATGTCATAAAATATCTAAATTTATCAACCACCTTTTTATTAATACACTCAAATATAGTTCATCTTATTCAATAAAGAACACTTTAGAGTTGATAGAACACATTAAGGTCACTAAATTAGATCCAAATAAGACTTACACTCTCGTTTCTTTTGACATTGTTAATTTGTACACTAATATTCCAGTTGTTGAGTCACTTAGGTTACTCAGAGAATATCTGGTTGAGTACGTTAATTCTGACAACTACATGAATCTAAATAGTGCAGATATAGATAACATTAGTAAACTTTGTGAACTGATTACAGAGCAAAACTTTTTTATTTTTGATGGTTCCATCTAATCTATTCAATGAAGGACGGTTTACCTTTGGGTCTACCATCCAGTGGACTTATCGCAGATAAATATGTAGACAAAACAGAAGAACAAATAATGAGACTACCAGGTAGTGAGAATATCATTATGTGGAAAAGATACGTAGATGACATCTTTTGTGTATGGAACTGATACTGATCAAGAACTCACAGATTCTTTCGACTTAATAAATTCCAAATTTAAGATCAAATTATCCTTGGAGAGGTCTTTATCGAATTCTATCGATTTTCTTGACCTGACTATAACCTTAAATGTGGACAATGTTTTCTCCTTCAACCTATACAGAAAACCCACTCAAACTGATTCGATCATACCTTACAATTCCTACCATGCACCCCCTGCAAAAAGAGCGGCCTTCACATTTTTGTTCAGGAGACTTCTTAAAGTCCCCGTATCTAAAGAAGACTATAAAAAAGAGTTAAAGACCATATATCAGATTGAGAGAAACAACCAATACAAAGATGAATTCTTGGACAACATTTTTGAATCTATAGAAAGAAAACTGACAATTAAAGAAATCTACCCACATATATTAGATAAAGGACATTTTATTTCAACACCTTTTTATGTGAGTTTAAATCACAAATTATGTACAACTCTAAGAAAATATAATTTTCACATCACTAATAAGCGACATAAAACCCTAGAGAATATATTGGTTAACTGCAAGACTAAATCTGACAATGAACAATTTAGCAGAGTTTATAAGATTTCATGCGCAGATTGCGAATCCTTTTATATCGGTATGACAACCCGAAACATGAAGAAAAGATTTAACGAACACCAGAAAAATAGACCTCATTCATCTCTTGGAGAACACCTTATAGAACATAATCATAAAACAGATTTCAACAACCTAGAGATTTTACATGCTGAGAATAATTACTTTAAGTTAACCCTTCTTGAACAGTATGAAATATTAAAGGAGAAAAACAGTAATCATCTTTTAAACAACACTTTAGATTTCAGTACATCCAAGAATATCTTCAAGCTTATATCCCCTTTCATTTGACCGATTTTGAATTTTCCCGCCATACTTTTGAAGTCTCCTTTTTGATTAGGATAGTTCCATTTTCCGTTTCCTGTACCCCTATACCATAGGTTAGTTTGATCCCACGCTGTTCTACATTGCGTGCCTTTCCTGATCCTGATCACGATAATATATAGAGGATTTGTTTTTGCGAAATTTTTCATGATTAGATGATTAACATCTTTCACATTTTACTTCGATTGACGGTACGTTGCACACACCTGCCTTTTCTATAATTACTTTCATAAGCTCAATTTGTTACAATAAAGGAATGTTATTGTGTTTGTCTGAAATATTATTGATTTTTCAGCTGGCAAGAATTCTGCAATTTTTGTATCGACTTACATAAACCTCTACTTCATTCAAATTTATTTTAGCAGTCGGTTGGCCATGAAATAATTTTCTCAAGTTTTTGTAACTAGAACGAAGTTAGGTTGGCACTCATGAAATGTCGTTAATGTCATAACGCCGTTGCCACAACCAAAGATTATAGAGTAGAAAGATAGGAAACGAAGCGACTAGAGTGATGCGAGCGCCATCTGTGTTTCAAATGTTTGTTTAAGGCCCTAAGACTGGTTAAAATTTTAATTCGAGGGACATATGAAATTTTGCGAGATGTCAGAGTCATGTGGCCATTTTGATCAAACAGGTTTTGAATGTTTTGAATCTCGTATCCATAGACAACCTCGTATCGCCTTTTGTTTTTCAAGCCCGTTCTAGTTGCTGATTATTGAAATTTGTGTCTAATTTCTTGGCGAAAACCTCAAAATATCGTTCGAAAATTATTGTATAGTGAAGAACTGTGGATCAAATAAAAGGAATTTTACTAAGGAAAATGGGAATGTAAGTATTAAAACTGGTAACATGTGACTCGGTCATTCATTGATTTTTACTTTCAGTGCTACGAAGTGGATAAAATTTTCAGGGAGTAGAGGCCTGCAAACACTACTGACTACACCATGTGCAATGAACATTTTACTGCAAGTCGATTGAGAACTGTTCATCCACGTAAATAGTTGTATGCAGGAAGCATCCCTCGTATGAAGGGCTCATTTAGGGGAAATTATGACTTTTATACGTCCATTCAAAGATTCTCAATTGCCTTCAATATATTCAGAAATGCAAAAGTTTTATGGATTTCGATTTGGGAATCGGGTGATTGTCAAATTGTCGTTTGGAAAGTCAAAGTTTTATGAAACCTTCTGTGAGTGTTTTATTCATTCGTCAATCAATTTGTATATTGTGCCATAAAGAGACCATACCATGAAGAAATCATAAAAAAGCATGAAGAAATTATACTGACGGGCTTGAATACCGTTCTGAAAATTTTGTTAATAATATGTATATATATAATCGATTCCCTTTTACCATGAAATGGTGTAGGGTATAAAAACAAAAAAAAAAACAAATATTAAATTCTTCCCTCGTAAACGAACTTCGACCATTCCTTCTTGTTGGCTGTCATCTTCCTTGCATTCTTATGTTTTTCCTGAAACTTAGCCTGATCTAATCCACCTACTTTGTAGTATCCACTGCAACAGTTTTAATCGATTTCACGCTCGTAATTGCCGTTTGAATCGGTTTTAATCACGGAGCACTTTTTATAACACCTTGTCTCACTGAAGTTCGTCTAATCTACATAATATGTAAGTAACGGAAATGTGTATCCTATGACGGTAAATTGAATATTCGTTCATATCAATTTCTAATATAAATTGTACAAATTCAATTTGTAAATTTTTTTAGATTGCAAATAAATTTATCACATCCAACAGAGTATTCCATTGATACCAATCGATTCCAAACAATGTTCAGATGAAAACTAACATCCTGGTTACAAAACAAAACCATCCTCTTGTTTTATCGCTCAGGATGTTTGTTTTCCGATCTCAACAAGGTCAATATTGAAAATCAATACAAGGAATAGAATTCGAATTTCGCGCCCCTCAATTATAAAACAGAAAACTGTTATTAAACAGTTTTTCTGTATTGATAATACGTTTTCAGCGCCATCTCATTGTCAAATGTGTTTTCACTGGCCAAAATGTAGTCGGTTTTTAGTACTAGCGATATGAGGGCGTTTCCTATCTTTCTACTTTATAATCTTTGGCCACAACTAATATCAATTATTTTTATTACGAAAATTCGAAAATGCCAAAAGTGATTGAAAAAAGAGACAGGGTTTCAGGAAGTGCTAGTTATAATTCAGGTCCTCTCATTCAGTATGTTATACCCTGATATTCTAAAATCCACAATACTTCAGACGGTAGCGAACATATTCAATGTAAGAGAATTTATATAATGTTTCATCTGAATCTAAACGACTTATATTTCAGCTGGATATTTCCACAATCAGAAAGATTATGAATAAAGACGATGACAAAGAACTTCCTTCTATTGAGAGACTCAAAAAAGTGGTGGCATTTGAGAATTTTATGTTTGAGTGAATTAATGCGAAAAGTTTACTACAGGATTTTCGATAAATGTCATCGGAGAATAAGTTCCCTAAAATGGATTTTTCTATTTTTCATTTGACTTGTCCTATACAATGTAAATGTCTTAAGGTACTAATAAATACCTAATTATTATTATTATATCAATGTATTAATATGAATAGCCACAAATACGCGCAAGTTGTCCTGTTACTTGTTTATTCATGTCAAATTTTTGTTCAACGGTGAAGTTGCATCTTAACTTGAAACTTCCTTCAATTCCTTTTACTTATATTGATGCAAGATGATTTTTGTTGAAGAATTTAACATTATTGTAATTATCTGTTAATTCCTTCGGGAGATACCCATTCCCAACCACTACATCATATGCATTTCATCTTCGGGTTGATATTTTTGAAATCTACAAATGATGTAAGAAACATGAGGTTAACGAACATTAACTCTCCTCAAGCTAGTGCATATTATGATATTATACTGATCTCTTGTGTTTTCCATGCAAATAACTGGATTTGGTATGCCTTCAAACAGTTTGTATAAACTTCAATTATGTTCGTCACATATTTTCCGAAGAGATTCGACATTGTGATAAAATACGTAATAACAGAAACTTTTACGTGGAACGGGCAACATAGCGTTGATTTAAAACCCAAAAATGTTTTGACAAGCTTCATAACCCCACATTTTCGTACTATACAGAGTAAAATGTGTCAAATTTCCATGGCCAACCGACTGCTAAAATAAAATTGAATGAAGTATAGAATCAACGAACTATTATAGACTACATCAGCATAGTCAAACATCGATAGCACCAAGGAATCACAATGCTGATATTTAGACTTACTAGATTAATATGTTCAGAACCGATATACTTTTTTTAGACGAGCATAGCCAACTCCCAATTTATTCCTGGGATGAACTTGGAAAGATAAATCAGAATCCAGAGAATATGAGAGAAAAATGAAAATAGAAAATATAAAGATACGCTGGAAGCACTCGACCTACCTTGTTGGGATGAACACCAGAAATGGGGAGCTGGCACTTCTTGCTATCTTTCGAGGTATTTGAAAGCACTATTTCGTCAATCGAGAAGTTATACTAATCTCGCCTATATGTCTCCATATGCAGTCCGAGATTTCCCAGCGTATTTGCCGATAATGAATTGAAATATAAACAAATGAATGAATGAAAAGAAAAAGGAGAATTAATTATAGAAACTGACTAGTTGATTCAACGATCGTTTCGATACGAAAGAAAAATAAACATAATTGAATTTAGAAATTAAACCAACGTAAAATAAGAACAACAGGCAGGAGTAAACCATTCAACTGAGGTTTAAAATTATCCTGCACTGAAGTCATCCGATTTTCATCCGAGGTCTACAATGCAAGACTTCGATGCGTTTAATTTCATATTGTGATCTGTAGCAAACTGACAAATCCGCCTCAACTTTTTTTGGCATCTCGATGATAAGTGATTGAAGTTCAGAGGTATATGTAATTGAGAGTCGTCAGCATACCGTTATAACTCAGAACTAACCACAGCCTCATTCGTATCCATAACGTGAAATAAAAAAAGAAGAGGTCCCATAATAGACCCTTGTGAAACACCACACGCACACTCGACTTGTCCGTCGAGTCAGACTTGAGCAAGAAAGAACGGCGGTTCTTGCCGTAGAAATATTTTTATTCGTTACTTTTATCTCATCTTCATTATCAGTCTCATGTATCTCTAGCACTCCCCCCAGCTCAAAATTATCGTCTGACCCCTCAGAATGCTCAGAATATTAAAGGTGAAGGCTTTTTTCTTCGCAGTCGGAATGACCTCACGCATCACTTTTACACAGCAAAATATTTTTTTCAGAGTTTGATCCCTCGACATTGAGGCTGGATTCACAATCAATTCGCGGGCCAAAGTGCACTTCGGCACGAAAGTTGGCACGTACTTTACCATTCACAATCAACTTCGGACTTCAATTAAACGCATGCGTTATGAAGTTTGTAGCAAATCTGCCATATAAGAAGATAACCTAACTTTCAGTGAAACTGAAAACGAAAAGAGAAAGAATTGAGAAACTGTTTGTGAACCAATAACATTAGGTTCGAATTTTCGTTTATTCCCTTCTTTCTGTTCCTTGTGTTGTTAAAGTTAGTTTACTTGTGATGTAAAACAATAATGGATGCTGTACGAAGTGAAATTGATGATGAAGCGTTGCTACAGTGCATTTCGAATTTTAAGCCCTTGTACGACAATAAGGATAAAGGGTATAAATCAAATTTACAAAAAGAAAATTGTTGGATATGTATATGTAACACCTTAGGTTGCACAGGTAATATATTAAAAACTTAATGTTAATATCAAGTACTAATAATTTATTTACGTTTTAGTGATGGAAGCAAAGTCCAGGTTTAAAAGCCTACGAGAGAAATATAGAAGGGAAGTTCTCATTAAAGAGAAACTTGAGAGAAGTGGTGCTCCTGCTAATAGCAGACCTGTATGGCCCCTCATGAGCTTCTTTCATTCCCTGTATAAATATGGTGAAGAAGCAAATAGGGAGACCATTTCGAATATCCCTGACGAACAAGTGGAAGTATCAGATGTTGAAGAAGAACATATATATGTTCAATTTGCTGAAAATGCAGGTTCCTCTCGCAGTCCTGTAGCAGTACATTCAGGAGTCCTATTCCGAAACATAGAAAAGACCACTCTGATGCAAGTACGACGGATAGCAGTGAAGTCAGTGAAATTGACTCGCTTCTTATGGATTTATCTAGTAGCATAAAGAGCATTACAGAGAAAAAAGCCAATTTTACTGATACATATGAATTATTTTCTAAATATTTGGCATCAGAATTGAAAGACATTGGTGAACCACATGCCAAAATTTTAATAGAAGACATTCAGATGATGGTAATAAATTTCAAGAGAAATTTAAGGGCTAGCAAATGAAAATTCTAGCAATGTTTCTCTCTCTATGTGATTTTTATGTATCATTTTTGAGTATGTTTAGAATATGTAAATTTTTCATAATATTTCATGAAAGTAGACAGATAAAAATACCTCACTTTAGATTTGATTGTAATAATTTTTTTACATAACAATATTGTATCATTTTTGATTATGTTTCAGAATATGTAAATTTTTCTTAATATTAACGTAGACAAATAAATGTATCTCATTTTTTATTTAATTTTGTTTATTTTTTACATAACAATATCATAAAAATGATAGTTATTTATTGATATAAAATAACTAATTAATTAGTTCTGTCAATTACTTCCCACTGCCAAGGTGCAAAACATGCTCCTGCTTCATTCAAATAATTTTTCAGCAGGTTTCGCATAGTGAGAACTGGTGAAGATGCATTTCTTGCCCCTAACCGAAAGGGAACGTTCTGAAATGCGGTATCACTCGCAATATCATTCCTGCATCTTTCAGGTATTATAGTGCTGCCTACTTCCCTATCCATATCTCCATCACTAACATACATCTCATTTTCCTCTCGACGTATGAAATTGTGGAGGCATACAGTAGCCTTTACTATTCCTTCGACTGTTCCTTCATTGCCATTGATGACCCGATGATATATCCTAAACCGAGCAACCATGATGCCAAAAGTATTTTCAATTGTTCTTCTAGCTCTAGAAAGTCTATAATTGAATATTCTTTCTTCCCGAGCTAATGAACCTACTCTGGGTTTACTGATAGGCCTCATTAGATTTTCCCCGAGAGGAAAGGCTTCATCACCAACAAAAAAAAGTGGAATTTTTGTATTTGTTGGGCAGTATGGTAACTCTCGGGGTGGGGGTATATTGAGGTCATTATCGAATAATTTTTGGCCAAATGATGAATTGTTCAATCCACCACCATCACTCTGCGAACCATAGGCACCAATATCTACATGAATAAAATTGTACTTGGCATGACAGACTGCCAATAGAATTATACTAAAGGATTTTTTGTAATTAAAAAATAAAGACCCTGTCTTCGAAGGTGCCTGCATAACAATATGTTTGCCATCAATAGCTCCCACACAGTTCGTTAAGGACCACAAATTTAGGATGTCATTCGAAATCCTTGTGGAAATGAAGTCCCCGGTTGTTGTACCGTGTTCCTTCCCGTCAGCAGATTTCGGTTGGTGCCGTGATCCACTTCGATTATTCATCAATTCGAATTATAATAGAATTTTCCATCGGAAATGAATATCGGAATGGATAATTTGAAATTTAAATTTTTCAATTTCAATTTATTTCAATTTATTCATCAAAAAGTATACAACCAAAATTAATATTGAACAATCTTGAAGGAATATGCAAGCTTGTATGCTGTCATACCCTGCAACCATAAGTGATGAACATTCTCCCTATAACCATATAAAGCATGTAAAATTTCTCAATAAGATCCCTAAAACTAATAAAAAGCAACACGAAGATAAATGACTAATTGAACGATATGTATATCCAAAACAAAATTACTCCAATAGGGTAGCTTCGAATCTATCAGAATTCAGAAACACGCAATTTCGGAGCAGGTATTTAAAAACTCCGCTTTTTACATTTAGCGATGATGCCCTAAGTTCTTGGGGAAGGAGGTTATACAATTTGGGGCCATAATATACCAGACTCCCCTGTAAGTGTTTTTTATTGAACCGAGGAACAACTAGATCCTTACGCAGAATCTGTCTGGTTTGAAACTCGTGGTGAACAAATTGTTTTTTCTTTTTGATCTGATATAACAATACTTCATATATGTATAACTGTTTCAAGCTCAATTGTCCAGATTCTATATAAAGCCTCTTAGTTCCAAACCTTCTACCAACTTTCAAGATTGTTTTAATTAAGGCCTTATTGACAACATCAAGACCACCCATGTTATTCCTGTTCACACCACCCAACATTATAATGCCGTATCTCAATATTGACAATACAAGTACCTCATAAACACGAAAACATTTTTCCCTGGATAGAACACTCCTGGTGTTATAAAATATGTAGAACAATTTCTTGAGTCGCCCGATTAGATAGGCAGCGTGTTCACCCCATCTTAGATGCTGATCAACGAGGACCCCTAAATACTTAATTGACATAGTTTTCTCTATTGTCGGGCAACGACATACAAATCGGTCGCACCCATCCCCATGCAAACTTATAAACCAAAAGTCAGGCTGATCAGACGCCGTAAGTGAAAACGCTATAAATCTTGTTTTATAGGTGTTCAAACTCAGCAAGCAGTGTGACAGCTGAGCATAAATGAACTTCAATCCCCTTACTGCACTCTGATAAGCTTCCTCCCATGTGTTCCCTTTGAAGGTTATAACAGAATCATCTGCATAAGCCAAAATATCTAGATTTGAAACACGAAGCAGCCAATTAATAAAAACAAGAAAAAGGTTGGACCCAATACAGTTTCCTGTGGAATACCAATATCAACCAGCAGTGGTTGACTCAATACATCCCCCATCTTGACGCACTGAAACCGGCCATCCAAATAACTCCTAAATAACGTTAATGCAACACCCCTGATACCAGCATTCTCCAATCTGTCAAAAAGCAAACGATGGTCAACCGTATCGAAGGCCTTTGTTAAGTCCAAAAAAACAGAAAGGACTTTCTTATTCTTATCCATATTATGAATGACCCCACCAATGAGTTCCTGTAAAGCATCTATGGTTGATATGTTTTCCCTAAAACCAAATTGTTTGTCACTCAGCATATCAGTCTTTTCAAGAAACGAGGTCAATTTTTTTTAAGACATTTCTCGAATATTTTCGCGAAATTATTTATAATCGAGATTGGGCGGTAAATCGTCATTTGAGATCTATTACCAGACTTGAAAACACATTTCACATGCGACTGTTTCCATTCAGATGGTACTACACCATTCGAAAAGCATAAATTAATTATATGTACGAGAGGCTTCGAAACAAACAAGTGAATCCGCTTAATAAGGGATGAAGCAATACCATCTGGTCCAGGGCAGGCACCATTCTTCAGTGAGGAGATAGTGTTCACAATCTCATTCTCATCAACCGGCTCCAGAAATATAGAAAATGGATTCGGAGGAACCACCAAAGCATTAGAATTCGAAGATCTAGTAATACCTTGAGCTAATCGCTTACCAACATCAACAAAAAACCTGTTGAACACATCCGCCTTTTCTTCCAACTTAGTGACAGAACAACCATCCTCATCAACTATTTTAGGGGGAATATCAGAATTGATCTTATATGTATTATTCATTTCATTCACAGTTTCCCAATATTTCTTAGTATTATTACCTGCTAGTTCAAATTTTTTCACAAAATACGATTCCTTTGTTTCCCTTATCAAATTATTCAGCAAACTATACTCACAAAATTTTCGGTTATTTTCAGGATTAAAATTCTTTCTCAGTCATACCTTCATTTTGTCGCGTCGTTTAATAGATGTTATAAGCCCGATTGTAATTCAAGGTTGTTTTCTTTTATGATTTTTTGTCTCGATGTTTTTTGAATATGTTGAATTCTCTATATATATTTTTTCAAAGAATTCAAAAAGTTAATGCATGCAG